>NW_027442025.1:317500-413370 GCF_048569485.1 Anomaloglossus baeobatrachus | reverse complement strand
CAAAGTATTTCTCTACGTTGGGGTCCCTAGCTTGTGTGTGTCCTCTCATGCAGTTAAAAAACTTACCGTGTATGGGAAGCTGAGACCCAGGCTATATATGCGTATGATATGGATTGGCAATAGGTGTGAGTGGAGAGGGTTCACAAACAAAAAACTACTAACAATAAGGAATAACGTTTGGAACACCATTCTAAGGGGTGCTTCACACACAGCGAGCTCGCTGCCGAGATCGCTGCTGAGTCACGCTTTTTGTGACGCAGCAGTAACCTCATTAGCGATCTCGCTGTGTGTGACACTGAGCAGCGATCTGGCCCCTGCTGCGAGATCGCTGCTCGTTACACACAGCCCTGGTTCGTTTTCTTCAAAGCCGCTCTCCTGCTGTGACACACAGATCGCTGTGTGTGACAGCAAGAGAGTGACAAATGAAGCGAGCAGGGAGCAGGAGCCGGCATCTGACAGCTGAGGTAAGCTGTATCCAAGATAAACATCGGGTAACCAAGGTGGTTACCCGATATTTACCTTAGTTACCAGCAGCTCTCACGCTGCCTGTGCTGCCGGCTCCGGCTCTCTGCACATGTAGCTGCTGTACACATCGGGTTAATTAACCCGATGTGTATAGCAGCTAGGAGAGCAAGGAGCCAGCGCTAAGCAGTGTGCGCGGCTCCTTGCTCTCTGCACATGTAGCTGCATTACACATCGGGTTAATTAACCCGATGTGTACAGCAGCTAGGAGAGCAAGGAGCCAGCGCTCAGTGTGCGCGGCTCCCTGCTCTCTGCACACAGCGCTGGTAACTAATGTAAACATCGGGTAACCATACCCGATGTTTACCTTAGTTACCAGTCTCCGCAGCTTCCAGACGGCGGCTCCGTGCAAGCGCAGCGTCGCTTGCACGTCGCTGCTGGCTGGGGGCTGTTCAGTGGTCGCTGGTGAGATCTGCCTGTTTGACAGCTCACCAGCGACCATGTAGCGATGCAGCAGCGATCCTGACCAGGTCAGATCGCTGGTCGGATCGCTGCTGCATCGCTAAGTGTGAAGGTACCCTAAGTCTGAACTGGGTGCAAAAGCCTACAAAAACATCACTATGGGGAGATAAGGTATGCACACCAGTGACTATGTAAGGGGAATACATGAAATAGCAGAAACTGCTGTGTGAATACTGACTTGAAAAATCCAATAGCTATATGTAAGAGTGAAAATGTGAAAAATGGAATCTGCATTACTGCCATGAACATATGAATAAAGAGAAATTTAGCTACTGAATTGATCAATGCAATAGAGCCCCAACACTACACCAAAGTATTTCTCTACGTTGGGGTCCCTAGCTTGTGTGTGTCCTCTCATTTACAGGGATGACACACACCTGTTTGTAACTGGTATTGTTTATTTATTGCCAGAAAAGTGCAATCACATATGTTTCTTTCCAGACCCTAACTCCTTAGAAGGTACCGATATACTGGTCCCTGAAGATTGCTCGCTGTCCCACCTAACTGAGGGCAGAGCACCTGACTAAGATGGAGGCAGCAGATGAACCTCAGCGGAAAGTGCTTAAAGCCTGCAAACCAATGAAAGAAAGTGACTGTCATCATCTAGATGCAGCACATAAAACAAAAGGGGACCGAGCTGTGGCCATTTCCAAAAAGACTGGTGTGGCCACTATATGTATAACGCCAGTACAACAGGGGCTCTACAGGATGTCCAGCCTGCCAGACTGTCTAAAAGAGAACTTTATTTCCAAGAAAATGGGACTTTCAGTGACCTGATTGGCTCAACTGACTCATCCGGGCAACCAGCTCAAAAGAATGAGAAAACTGACTGGCGAGTGCTGTATACCTTTTGCAAAGAAATTGCTGGCAATAGTTTATGCTTATCCTCTTGTTTAAACAGTTAAGCTTGAGGCTTGACTCTGAGTTTGCCTGGCAGGCTTAGAAGCAAACATATTGGAATTTAGATTGCTGTGTTGTACACCACACTCTTTGGATGCCCCAAGAAAACCAGCCAAAGTTGGCTGATAACAGAGAGTGATAGAAGAAGGGTCTTAATTCCGCGCCAAGGACTCAATGGATCCAGGAAGAGATTAATGCTTCATTAATAACATGCACAAGTCTATGCGTTTCTGGAGACACAGCTCCCTTCATCAGGACATTGGCAACAGAACATCAAATCTGATCATCAAATGATGTTCTCTTGCCAAAGTCCTGATGAAGGGAGCTGTGTCTCCAGAAACGCGTAGACTTGTGCATGTTTTTCAAGAAGCATTAATCT
Source organism: Anomaloglossus baeobatrachus (assembly GCF_048569485.1). Taxonomy (NCBI): domain Eukaryota; kingdom Metazoa; phylum Chordata; class Amphibia; order Anura; family Aromobatidae; genus Anomaloglossus; species Anomaloglossus baeobatrachus. The sequence goes on along the minus strand of NW_027442025.1, from coordinate 411,107 downwards.
CTTCCTGGATCCATTGAGTCCTTGGCGCGGAATTAAGACCCTTCTTCTATCACTCACTGTTATAAGATAATATTCTTGGCATGGTGTATGTTCCTTATGGTCTTTATCTTGTCCTTACACAGTCTAGGGGCTTTTTAATATCAATTTATGTAAGTAAGGAACATGCTAAGTCATGCTAGGTGTATCAGGGGCCCAATTTTTGAGATAATGTATGGTACATTTTTCAATGTACCAAACTACTAATATATCATCTTATATTTAAAGGCACATTACATGCAAATTGGTCTTCACATAAATTTGAATGTAAGGTGTAACAAATTCAAACAATAATAATAACGGTAACAATCTGATCTTATAGATCAGATTATTTCCTTAACATTTCCCTCCTCTTGTTTGAATTTCGAAACATATACCTATGCCTTTTGATATTGTGTACCCCAAGTGTTTCCAATCCTCACCAGTGAACCCCTATGTCAGCTGGTACGTCCGTGAGGTGCGCGGATAGGCCACTCAAATGAGGGAATCCAATGATTCGTCCCCAGACTAAGTCAGTTGCTCACTGTAGCTAATACATACACTCATGATTTAAAACCTGCTAGGGTGCAACTGTGGGACCCTCTTCCAGAGATGAAGTCTTCCATCCGTTCTCCAAACACTGGGGGGGGGGTGTTCTCTCAGGTAGGAGGGACAGCTGGGCTGGGCCATCAGACAGTCATTTCCAGGGTTACCTTTGAGCTGGTTTTCTTGGGGCATCCAAAGAGTGTGGTGTACAACACAGCAATCTAAATTCCAATATGTTTGCTTCTAAGCCTGCCAGGCAAACTCAGAGTCAAGCCTCAAGCTTAACTGTTTAAACAAGAGGATAAGCATAAACTATTGCCAGCAATTTCTTTGCAAAAGGTATACAGCACTCGCCAGTCAGTTTTCTCATTCTTTTGAGCTGGTTGCCCGGATGAGTCAGTTGAGCCAATCAGGTCACTGAAAGTCCCATTTTCTTGGAAATAAAGTTCTCTTTTAGACAGTCTGGCAGGCTGGACATCCTGTAGAGCCCCTGTTGTACTGGCGTTATACATATAGTGGCCACACCAGTCTTTTTGGAAATGGCCACAGCTCGGTCCCCTTTTGTTTTATGTGCTGCATCTAGATGATGACAGTCACTTTCTTTCATTGGTTTGCAGGCTTTAAGCACTTTCCGCTGAGGTTCATCTGCTGCCTCCATCTTAGTCAGGTGCTCTGCCCTCAGTTAGGTGGGACAGCGAGCAATCTTCAGGGACCAGTATATCGGTACCTTCTAAGGAGTTAGGGTCTGGAAAGAAACATATGTGATTGCACTTTTCTGGCAATAAATAAACAATACCAGTTACAAACAGGTGTGTGTCATCCCTGTAAATGAGAGGACACACACAAGCTAGGGACCCCAACGTAGAGAAATACTTTGGTGTAGTGTTGGGGCTCTATTGCATTGATCAATTCAGTAGCTAAATTTCTCTTTATTCATATGTTCATGGCAGTAATGCAGATTCCATTTTTCACATTTTCACTCTTACATATAGCTATTGGATTTTTCAAGTCAGTATTCACACAGCAGTTTCTGCTATTTCATGTATTCCCCTTACATAGTCACTGGTGTGCATACCTTATCTCCCCATAGTGATGTTTTTGTAGGCTTTTGCACCCAGTTCAGACTTAGGGTACCTTCACACTTAGCGATGCAGCAGCGATCCGACCAGCGATCTGACCTGGTCAGGATCGCTGCTGCATCGCTACATGGTCGCTGGTGAGCTGTCAAACAGGCAGATCTCACCAGCGACCACTGAACAGCCCCCAGCCAGCAGCGACGTGCAAGCGACGCTGCGCTTGCACGGAGCCGCCGTCTGGAAGCTGCGGAGACTGGTAACTAAGGTAAACATCGGGTATGGTTACCCGATGTTTACATTAGTTACCAGCGCTGTGTGCAGAGAGCAGGGAGCCGCGCACACTGAGCGCTGGCTCCTTGCTCTCCTAGCTGCTGTACACATCGGGTTAATTAACCCGATGTGTAATGCAGCTACATGTGCAGAGAGCAAGGAGCCGCGCACACTGCTTAGCGCTGGCTCCTTGCTCTCCTAGCTGCTATACACATCGGGTTAATTAACCCGATGTGTACAGCAGCTACATGTGCAGAGAGCCGGAGCCGGCAGCACAGGCAGCGTGAGAGCTGCTGGTAACTAAGGTAAATATCGGGTAACCACCTTGGTTACCCGATGTTTATCTTGGATACAGCTTACCTCAGCTGTCAGATGCCGGCTCCTGCTCCCTGCTCGCTTCATTTGTCACTCTCTTGCTGTCACACACAGCGATCTGTGTGTCACAGCAGGAGAGCGGCTTTGAAGAAAACGAACCAGGGCTGTGTGTAACGAGCAGCGATCTCGCAGCAGGGGCCAGATCGCTGCTCAGTGTCACACACAGCGAGATCGCTAATGAGGTCACTGCTGCGTCACAAAAAGCGTGACTCAGCAGCGATCTCGGCAGCGAGCTCGCTGTGTGTGAAGCACCCCTTAGAATGGTGTTCCAAACGTTATTCCTTATTGTTAGTAGTTTTTTGTTTGTGAACCCTCTCCACTCACACCTATTGCCAATCCATATCATACGCATATATAGCCTGGGTCTCAGCTTCCCATACACGGTAAGTTTTTTAACTGCATGAGAGGACACACACAAGCTAGGGACCCCAACGTAGAGAAATACTTTGGCGTAGTGTTGGGGCTCTATTGCATTGATCAATTCAGTAGCTAAATTTCTCTTTATTCATATGTTCATGGCAGTAATGCAGATTCCATTTTTCACATTTTCACTCTTACATATAGCTATTGGATTTTTCAAGTCAGTATTCACACAGTAGTTTCTGCTATTTCATGTATTCCCCTTACATAGTCACTGGTGTGCATACCTTATCTCCCCATAGTGATGTTTTTTTAGGTTTTTGCACCCAGTTCAGACTTAGAATGGTGTTCCAAACGTTATTCCTTATTGTTAGTAGTTTTTCGTTTGTGAACCCTCTCCACTCACACCTATTGCCAATCCATATCATACGCATATATAGCCTGGGTCTCAGCTTCCCATACACGGTAAGTTTTTTAACTGCATGAGAGGACACACACAAGCTAGGGACCCCAACGTAGAGAAATACTTTGGCGTAGTGTTGGGGCTCTATTGCATTGATCAATTCAGTAGCTAAATTTCTCTTTATTCATATGTTCATGGCAGTAATGCAGATTCCATTTTTCACATTTTCACTCTTACATATAGCTATTGGATTTTTCAAGTCAGTATTCACACAGCAGTTTCTGCTATTTCATGTATTCCCCTTACATAGTCACTGGTGTGCATACCTTATCTCCCCATAGTGATGTTTTTTTAGGTTTTTGCACCCAGTTCAGACTTAGAATGGTGTTCCAAACGTTATTTCTTATTATCCCTGTAAATCACCCACTCAAACCCTTAAACTAGTTGGCTGATTCAAAAAGTTCTTCTCCTCTGACCTGGCCTGACCTGGACATTTCTTGCAATGGCCACCCCTATAATATATGCACTTTTATCCGTTTAGGAACCCCAGTTTTACATACCACCTCCGTTATGAGCTTTTCAGCAGTAACATGGGTATGCCCCAGATTAATCCTGGAAAGATACCAACTAGTGATGGGAGCCTCGCCCGAACCTTTTGTAAAGTTCGAGTTTGGGGCCAAAGATAATATAAACTTGTGTCCGAATCCCAAACTTGGACATTGCAGTTATGTGATGGGGCGTGGGGGGGTGGGTTGTAAAATAAAGAATATACACTAGAGTTGAAAAGTTTTAGGTCACTTAGATATTTCCTTATTTTTGAAAGAAAAGCACATTTGTTTTCAATGGAGGTAACACTAAATTAAACAGAAATACACTCTATACATTGTTAATGTGGTAAATGACTATTCTAGCTGCAAAGTCTGGTTTTGAATGCAATATTTACATAGGTGTGTAGAGGCCCATTTACAACAACAACCACTCCAGTGTAATAATGGTACATTGTGTTTGCTAACTGTGTTAGAAGGCCAATGGATATTTAGAAATCCCTTGAAATCCTTTGTGCAAGTATGCTAGCACAGCTGAAAACAGTTTTGCTGATTAGAGAAGTTATAAAACTGACCTTCCTTTGAGCTAGTTGAGAATCTGTAGCATTACATTTGTTGGTTCCATTAAACTCTCAAAATGGCCCAGAAAAAGAGAACTTATGTGAAACCTGACAGTCTATTCTTGTTCTTAGAAATTAATGATATTCCATGCGAGAAATTTCCAAAAATCTGAAGATTTCCTATAACGGTGTGTACTACTCCCTTCAGAGGGGAGCATAAACAGGCTCTAACCAGAGTAGAAAGAAAAGTGGGGAGCCTCGCTGTACAACGGAGCAACAAGACAAGTACATTAGAGCCTCTAGTTTGAGAAATCAATGCCTCACAGGTCCTCAACTGGCAGCTTCATTAAATAGTACCCGAAAAATGCTAGTGTCAACGTCTACAGTGAAGAGGTGACTCCGGGATGCTGGCCTTCAGGGCAGAATGGTAAAGAAAAAGCCATATCTGAGACTGGCTAATAAAAGGAAAAGATTAATATGGGCAAAAGAACACAGACATTGGACAATGGAAGATTGGAAAAAAGTGTTATGGACAGACGAATCGACGTTTGAGGTGTTTGGATCACACAGAAGAACATTTGTGAGACACAGAACTACTGAAAAAATACTGGAAGAGTGCTTGACGCCATCTGTCAAGCATGGTGGAGGTAGTGTGTAATAGTGTGGGGTTGCTTTGGTGCTGGTAAAGTGAGAAATTTGTTTAAGGTAAAAGGTATTTTTGAATAAGGAAGGCTATCACTCAATTTTGCAACGCCATGCTATACCCTTTGGACAGCGCTTGATTGGAGCCAATTTCATCTTACAATAGGACAATGACCCAAAGCACACCTCCAAATTATGCATTAACTATTTAGGGAAGAAGCAGGTAGCTGGTATTCTTTCTGTAAAGGAGTGGCCAGCCCAGTCAACAGATCTCAGCCCTATTGAGCTGATGTGGGAGCAGCTTGATCGTATGGTACGCAAAAAGTGCCCATCAAGCCAATCCAACTTGTGGGAGGGGCTTCTGGAAGCATGGGGTGAAATATCTCCAGATTATCTCATCAAATTAACAGCTAGAATGCCAAAGGTCTGCAAAGCTGTAATTGCTGCAAAGGGAGCTTTCTTTGACGAAAGCAAAGTTTGAAAGAGAACATTATTATTTCAAATAAAAATTATTATTTCTAACCTAGTCAATGTTAACTATATTTTCTATTCATTATGCGACTTTGTCTCCCGGCCATTTCTGCCTCCGGGTCCAATCATTGCTCTGCCTTCGGTTAACCACCACTGACTACAGGAACTTCCTTGACGTCATAAGCATGTGACCAGTCTGGGGTGAATGTTGTATTACCTCATATTACAGACTGATCACATGGCTATGACATCATGAAAGGTCCTGTAGTCAGTGGTGGTTACCCGTGGGCACAGCTGACCGGCCTCTGCTATGTACTCGGGTGAAGTCTCTGACTGCTCTCAGCTGAGTCTGTGTGAGCAGACCTGTGTTTGTCTCCTCGCACAGATGTAGCAGAGCTGAAGATGCTCGCCCGCCTTTGAACTAGGTCAGAGGGTATTTTTTGGGGGTAATAAAGATGGAGTCCTAAATGTCTTCAGTTTTATTGCTAATAAAATATTTTTTTCTCTGTGTTGTTTTATTTTACTGTTAAAATAACAGATAATCACAGATGCGGTCACAGAGTGGACGTCTGTGATTGGATGCCGGAGTAACCTGAAACCAGCCTATACATTCTAGCATCTAGAATATATGGGCAGATTCAAGGGTACTCCAACAGTCAATCACAGATGCCCGTTCTGCATGACAGCGTCTGTGATTGGCTGTTGGGTCCCTCACACATATAGTAGTGTAAAAAGAAATAATTTTAAAAATTGATGTAGCGCGCTGCAGTATTTTTGATTCTCAGCGCAGATGAAGTAGACGGCTATGGGCTGCCACCCACATCTGCCTGGCTTTACCTTGGCTGGCAATCAAAATACAGGAAGCCCATTATTTTTTTTATAAATTAGTTCAAAAAAATAATTTAAAAAAATAAAGTGTGAGCTCCTGCCGTATTTTTATTGTCAGTCAGGTAAAAAAAGGGAACTGGGATTCTCAGCATAATAAGACCCAAGCGTTCTGGGCCTCCCACGCTAAAAACCTCAGCTCGCAGCCACCCCTGGAAATGGCGCATTGTTTCTTAGCACCTTTTAAAAGGCGCTTTACCCGGCTCGTCCAGTGGCCCTGATGGCTGTGGCATACTGGCTAATAAAGGGGTTAATACCAGCTTTGTATTCTGAGCTGGTACTAAGCCCGAAATTCATGGTGTCACGCTGTGATTGAATGAGACAAGTATGAGTGTGTGACTGGGTCAAGATAGGTATCCAGTCTTCAGAATTGGTGATTATGGATGTCATGCTGTTCATCTGCTTCAATTTTAGAGCGTTATGGCGTGGTCATGAGGAGTTAACTTTGTGAAAACAACATACCGGAAAACTTTGAAATGTTAGACTATAATAAATAGCAAACAAACCTTGGGTTGTTCGATTATAATCAGTAACAAACAATCTTGAAGCACTGTGCTGAGATCATAAAGCTTAACTTGGTAAAAACAACATACTGCGCAACTGCAAGAAACTGATGATCTGGCTAAAACATACTGCGCAGCCGTGATGGAGGAGGATGTGGGAGTTGTGTATAAAAAGGGTGGGCCTGCTCAGTGAGTTAGTGACATTCCAGAAGGTATGGTGGACGCACTTCGTCTGTGATAAGACCAGAGTATTTTCCTTCTCACTAACACTGAGGTCCCTCCGGTGGAGAAGTGATGTTACAATACTTGGTAATGTATTGATGCATATTTCTCTATATACTAGGATTTACATTGATTGTATGATTTACATTAATTGAATCAACAGAACAGGGTAATATTGTTGCTGCCATTCCATAATTGAACATTATCCTGATGCAATCAATAAATTGTTACATTGTTTTACCATAAAACTGTATTCAGTGTGCCTAATTAGAAAATTAGTGAGCGCTACGTAAGTAAGGGTGTATCTGCCCTGTCAGTTTGACATGGTAAGACACATGACAAATTAGACATGGCCACCATGAATTTCTAGTAAACAGTAAAAAAAACACAAGACATAAAAAAAATTATTAGAAATAAAAAAAAAAAAAAAATTTTTAGAGACTCCATCTTTATTATAAAAAAAATCTTAGTCCGACGTAGTCCACAGAGAAAGCAATGTCAGCTCTGCTTAATCACTCTGTACAGACAGCCGTCTATACAGAGCGAGAAGCAGGGAGAGCATTGTCAGCTCTGCTTCATTGCTTTGTACAGACAAGTGCCTATACAGAGCGAGAAGCAGGCTGAGGTCAGAGTTCCAGTTGTGTATGACTCGTACAGTCTCCCATCGGTATCACTCAGCATGGCGCACACCCTCCGGACAGGGGCGGTTCAGCTGCATAGAAATACACTCCTGTCCAGGAGATTGTGCGCCGTGCCAGGTGATACCGATGCGAGAGTCGCACAGTGACAGTCAAAGTTCAATAGAGTCCATGGCAGCCATGGAATCGGGTGAACCCTGACGTCACCGCGAACACAGGCCGAAAACTGCCGAGTGACGAGCAGTGCAGTGAATACCCCCGGAAGTTAATCGGACCCGGAAGCAGAAGCAGCCAGGAGATAGCAGTTCTGCAGGACATGTTGTGGGACCTGTAAGTATAGTCATGTTTTTTAATAATGTGCTTGTTTTTACAGTCCCTGGACTCGAACTGGACCCGAACTGTAACATGAGCTTCCCAGGCAAGCTCATGTTCGGGATTGTGTGCACGAACACTATCTGTTTGGTACGGACCCCGAACTTCACAGTTCGGGTTTGCCCATCACTAATACCAACACAACATAATCACACACAGACTTACTTATGATAGATATACAGTATATGCATATATTTTCATCAATCTCTAGAATGGGTAGAATGGATGAAGAGTGTGTTTCTTACCGGGTCTTTGTAATTCTTCCTGCAGTGTATTAGGCATATGTCTTACAAGGCTGGGTGTGTCTGGCCACCTGGATACTGAACTCTGGTGCAACACATACCCTTGTCCACCAAACACTTGCACATATAACGGTCTTTGACAGGTGTGTTAGTCCATGGGTTACCTGGTCCATCAATGAGAAGAGAGCCCATGGCAGAGAATGCTTATCAGCCTTTATCTACAGACCTTCCTCAGTCAGCTGAGCTTTTTGCGTCTCACACACCTTTACTTGTTCCTGTAGGGATTTTAAGGACACCAGGAGTGACAAATGCCACAGAGGTGACAGATATCACCGATCTGAATTGTTAGGAGACTCAACTCTAGGCCTTTGTAGTTTTTTTTACATCTTTCATGTGACAGGTTATATAAACATTTGAACAGTTTACCCTTCTGCCGTTCCACACGACCAGTGACTGACAAGTCCCTTTATTCAGATTATTTTACTTCATGTTGTGCAATGGCAGCATATCTATTGCAGAATTGACCAGTATCTACTCCATCGATAAGAGATAAACTCAAATTCTGCATTAGTATCAACGGAAGGGTGTCTCTGTGCTTTCTAGCAAACATTAATTTATGACCGTTATAATTCTAAGATGATTTTAACCACTTCACAACTGCGGGCCATATCAGTACGTCCTATTGTTGCGTGACTTAATGACCAGGGACGTACTGGTATGTAACGATGTAGGTAACAATCAATACTGCATGCGACACTTAGGGGATTAGGAGAGGGATCATGCTCCTTCTCCCCTCTGATCAGGACCCCCACAATGTAATCGTGAGGGCACGATCATTGTCATGGTGACACAAAGTTTTCATGACGACTTCCAGGTCACCTGACTTACTGGGAGCCTACGGAGAGCCTTTGGGATCATGCCTGATGCGTGATCACACAGTCTCTCAGTGCGGTGCTGACAGCTGCGATGTCCTGCGATGATCGAGCACTGCAGAACATTGTAGTTGCGATCACAGCACTGTTGGGTGCTGTCCCATAAAGGGACCAAGTGAAAAAGTAAAAAAAGAGTTAAAAGAAGTAAAAATATTTAAAAAAAAAAATCAGAAAATAAATAAAGAACATAAAAAAAAAATTCCACTGGTTATAATTGTGTTAATAAAAACCCCAACTACTCACCCCAGCCTCAGAAAGCACGGGTTACTGATCTATCAAGGATGCAATAAAGTCCCTTTAGACTTGGTGCAGGTAAATCCATAGTTTAAACACAATAGCATAGTTATGATAACTACTGTGTATTTGTTTAATTTCTTTAGAGTATTGTCTGTCTTTGCTACTGTGAAAGAAAAAACAGAAATGTGTCATGTGATCTGTCATGTGAATTGTTTGTAGCAGCCACACCTGTTAGTAGTTTGTTCCCAAACTACTTATCCCAGCCAAAGCAAGCGAAGATTACTGAGCCTGCAGTAAAGTCCAAGGGTGCAGGTATGTAGCGGGGTCAGGGTTACACCTACCCCTGCAGAAGTAGCCAGCAGTCTGTCTGATGTGAAAATATGTATGTGTATTTCGGAGAGTCCCCCAGTAGCAGTGGTGTACAGAAGCCCCTTTGTGAATTCTGGCCCTATGGGTTGCCCCTTGATCGCGGACCTGTACTGAAGGGTTGGCTAACCACGTCCCTCCCCAGAAGCGAGCTATAGTCTGGTTGGTCGGGAGTCTGGCATCTCATTCTTCTTGGCTCGAAACACCCAAAGATTCTCTCTATGATAACTGAAGGTCAGTTGCGCCCTCACAGAGAAGGGTATGTGTGGACCCTGGCCTGAGCACGGACGGGTGAGCGCCGTCATGTACGGTCTTTCATGTGCGTATCCAAACCCAGTGGGTGGGATGAAGTGGCCCAAAAGACTTTATGATCCAGTCTGTGCTAGAGTGATGTTTAGCGGAGGGTTGAAAGGCCTAGCGGTGTCTTATGGAACCCAGGTGCCAGCAGAACGGACAGCTGTTAAATTGAATACTAGAATGAAGCGGAGAAGGAACCTCAATGGGAAATGTAATGGTGCCGGTGTGATGCGGACCGAAGCAGTGCAGGAGTGAAAGAGAAATATAGACTGTTTAAAAGAAGAAATCATGCCTCGGCTTTATTGCCTGTGAGCAAGAATGCAGTGACACCTGGACTGTTGTGGAGTCCTCCTGTGCATGGTGTGGTGACAGGGAGGCATGGGGTTAATGGGTGGCTTTGCTGCGGCCTGTTGACCCCTGTAACCACGACTACCACTTCATGCCCTGTGCTTGCCACCACAAGTAAGTCCATAGTTTAAACACAATATCATAATTTGACACAAGAGCAAAGTTTGGAGTTATCCTTACACGTTTTCCATTGTTTTTCAGCTTTTATTTGTACAGTTTGTCCCCATTTAATAGATGCTCCATTGACAATGCTACCAAGTGTGCGTCTTGTGAGATGTATGCATGCCTTGAACAACCATTCGAGGGTGAATATGTCAGCATTCGATGCTAGCATGTTACATATTTTGAAGCCCAGGTAACAGATCTAAATATGCAGCTTGTAACACTCAGGAGCATTGCAAACCTGGAGAGTAGTTTAGTGCTCACTGAGCATGCACTGGCTGGGGCCAGTTCTATGGAGGAGGGTGGAGGTGGGGAAAATCAGGACCCAGAGGTAGGTAGCTGAGTAACAGTTATAAGAAGAAGTAGGGGGAAAAGTGTCAGGGAGCCTAGTCCTGATCTGGCACAACCTAGTATATATGCCTGTTTGGCTGATATGTGCTGCCCCCGTGCCAGCAGCCGTCGCTGCTCGGATCCGGGCCTTCAGGGGTGGTGGCTCAAGGGTCTCTGGACCCGGGGGTCTCACGAACACGCCAAATAAATGGGGTGACGTAGATGTACGGGCTAGGCCGTAAAAAGTTTGTGACGCCACCCACGGTGTGTTGTGAGGTGGGACACCACCGCTGCTGTTACGGGGCACCCGGGGAAGATGTTGTGCAGCAAGTTGTTAACCCCTCCGTGGGTAGGGATGGTGGCCCTGGGACCCGGTGGCTTGGTGCAGGGGATGGAGACCGCAGGGGGTGCTGGTGTACTCACTGTTTGTTATAATCCGGAACCATGGAAGACCACCATAAATCATTGGTAAAAAGTGACAAGAGCATTGGCAACTAATCTGGCCGCCATCCCCTTACTAACCATCAACACTAGAAGTTGCCGAGGGGTGAACTAACATCCTGTGCACCGCGAACCCAGCCGGAGAACTAGCTATCATAAAGGAAGGAAAGATGAACAATTCTCTGCCTCAGAAAATAGATATAGAATAACAAGCCCCCCACATTCAAAGACTGCGGTGATATAGGAAAACACAACACACAGATAGATGATAGGATCAGCAAAAGGTGAGGCCCCACCGACTAAATAGGACAGGATAGGAAAGGGACTGATGGTGGCCAGAGAAAAACCCTGCAAAAATCCAAAAACCTGATAGCACAAAAGGCCCTCATATCACTAGATCTGAACTCCGTCCTATACCAGGCGCTCTTGTCATACCACTGAACAGAAAGCAGGAACCATTACAAATTCAAGAAGCAACAAACACATGGACTAATAGGAGCAATACTCCAAACATAGCTGCAGGGAGCTTCCCAGCTAAGCAACTGAGAGGGAAGATCCCTACATGTAAATAAACTGACAAAACCCAGTAAATAACAAACTCAGGTAAGAGCAAAAAGAACCAAACAACAAATAAAGAGCCAAGCACTTATCTGGGGTAGATGTAGTCTGGAGCAGGATGAAGCAGGCTGGTGAACAAAGAACAACTGACATCCGGCATAGCCTGCTAGCAGACCAGGATATAAATAGGCAGAGAGTTAGCAATGGAAACACCCATTGCTCAACACACCTGGTCTCTGTCCAAACCATTCCTGGCCACAAGAGGGAGCCTCAATCCAGCAAAAGCATAACTGACATTCACAACACTGTTAGTAAAACACAAAAGTCTCTGGTAAACCAAGGGGATGGTGGCCGGTGCCGCGGCCGGTTGCGTTCTTGTCCCCCACCAAGCTGGTGGTCTCTATCCTTTTCCTGCACTGCTGTGTGTAAGGTGGACTTTCCTAGTGTGAAACTCAGGAGTCCGCTCCCGGCTGGATGTGGCCTAAGGAGCTGTGCCCGCAGACGCTGGCCCGTGGGATCTATGGGCCCTGGCGGTGACCTCTTTTTCCTAATCGGTGGGCTGTTGTCTTCTATGAGGGACTTTGGGTGGGACAGGACCTCTAGTCCTGGCCTCAATCAATTAATTAACCAGTGCCACTTGATTCTGGTCCTGGCTTCAGGGTCCGAGTACCCCTCTTTGTGCTCCGGTTACCCGTGTCGCTACCGGCGGGCTACAACTCTGCCGCGGTCCACCTCGGTTCCACCGAGCCGTCTTCCTGTCTCCTGCTGACGGAGACCACCGTCTGCCTCCTAGCCAGTGGCACCTGGGCTCCTACCCTGGTACCGTTCAACTTGAACTTCACTGCTGGAGCTACACTTAGCTTCAGCCCACACTCCTCTCCAAACTGGACCTCAGACTGAACTGCTTGTTTTCCCGCCCCAGGCTGTCTGGACCCCTGGGTGGGCATGTCCCAACCGCCTGGTCACGCCCACTGGTGTGTATCTTTCCCTAAGGGGGGTGACTAGGGTTTCTGGTTGGCTGTGTGTTTCCTAATGAGGGAACGGTGTTATGCAGGGGCCTAACTGTGACTACCTGGTTTTGCCAGGGCGTCACAGATATTAGGGAGGAAGAGCCAGGACTAAGATCCCTTCATATGAACGTTGCTCCTAGCAACCAGGAAAATGACTGGTGTAGGAAGGAGGGAAATAGGAGTGCAGCAAAGGCCACACAAATGTTGGTGGTAGGGGACTCTATGATTAGGTAGACAAACAGGGTTATCTGTCACCGAGACCATGATGCCAAACAGTGTGTTGTCTGTTGGGTGTTCAGGTTCCGTATATTGCAGATCGGACAGACAGATTTCTGTGTGGGGCTGGGGAAAATCCAGGGGTCACGGTGCTCATTGGTACTAATGACCGAGTTAGAGGCAGGTGGAAGGTCCTTAAAAATGATTACAGGGGACTAGGAGAGAAACTAAAGTCCACCTCCAAGGTGGTGTTTTCAGAAATACTACCAGTGCCATGAGCGTCACTAGAAAGACAGTGGGAGCTTAGAGAGATATATCTGTGGCTTAGAAATTGGTGCAGGAAGGAAGGGTTTGGGTTCATGGAGAACTAAGCCGACTTCTCAGTCGGCTGCAGGCTCTACGATAGGGACGGGATGCACCTCGATGGGGAGATTGCAGCTGCGCTGGCGGACAAAATGGTCAGATAGATGGAGGAGATTTTAAACTAGGATCTGGGGGAGAGAGGGTAGTGGAGCAAATAAGGGGATAAACAGAGCATATAAAGACAGTGAAGGTCAATGAAGGTTTAGGGGGGACTGGGAAATGCAGGGAATCTAGGGAGGCAAGGAGTAAAGAATGTGTTAATAGTATTAAATGTCTACTGGCAAATGCAAGAAGTCTTGCAAACAAAATAAATGAATTGGAGAATCTGATATCAACCATGGATTATGATGTGGTAGGCATTACGGAAGACATGGCTGGGTGACATACGTAGAAGGTTTAACTACATTCAGGAAGGGCAGGATATACAAAAAAGGTGAAGAAGTGTGTATATTTGTTAAAACTAACATAACCACTTAGCATCCATGGGCAGTAAAATTACTTCAGCAGCCGGCGGGGATCTACGCACATGTCAGCATAATTGTACAGCTGACATGTGTGCCTTGCAGGCACAAGTGGATCCACATTCTACCCGTGCCTGTTAACCCTTTAAGTAGCGCTGTAAAAATGTGACAGAGCCATTTAAATCCCCGATATGGGAAACCTTCACTTACCCGACTCTATTGGCATTGCAGTGACGTGATCACTGTGAGGTGATGGTTGTCATGGGAACACAGGGTCATGTGATGACTCCTGTAGCTCACATGACTCATTTCCTCTTTCACTTGGACGACTGCAGCCAGTGACAAGACGTGAGCATTTCTGAAGATCTCAGCTGTGTAGCTGTGATCAACAGAAATAAATGAGCGATCAGACTACTGATCCTTATAGTCCCTTATGAGGACTAGTAAAGTAAAAAAATAAATAAAAGGTTTTAAAAATAAAAAAAAATAAGTTCAGATCACTCCTGTCAGTGTTCCAGGATTTCCAGTTTGCTTCTGAAGGATCTTGCCCTTTGTTAACATGGAGTTTTCTGTTCTGTTGCTCTACTTCCTGTTCATCTGTTTAAAAGCCCGCCCCTAAGCTTAGTCTAGTTGCTTGAGTATACTGCTTCCTGTCTACTCCTGCCCCGCTGCTCTCATTACCTGGTTGTTATTTGGATCCTGGTGAATCACCTGACACCGGCCCTGGATTCCACTTGGTCTCATCAAGCTGTGCCCTCGCTGGTTCTGGACTCTGTCTGCTGTCTCTGGTTGGCGTTTGTGCCTGGTCCCTTCCGGTACATATCCACATCCCGTACGGACATTTTTGGACTATATAACCTGTTGCCCTTTTGTGTCCCGGCTACTGCGCATTTAGGCCTTCTGGGGTGATCGCCAGACAGCCCCTGTATAGGGGTTCGCTCCTGGTGGCCTCCCTGGGGGAGTCTGGTGCGCGGTCTCGGGAATTCTCCTTTGCTCCGAACCTGGCAGGTAGCTACTGTGTTTATGTTCTTTTCTGTGTACATATTGTAGGTTGCATATTATAAAACTTCTTTGCACCAAGAACCCGTCTCTGGTTGTCATTGCCGTAACGCCATCGAAATCCTCAGTACACACAATAGTATTACATTATTCTCAAGCCTAACTAAGAGGATTTCGCTGGGGCAATGACGGAGACACAAGTAGATCAACTTTTCTCCATGATTAACTCCTTGCAGCAGGAGATGGAGGCGGTGCAAACTAAACTTAGAGACGTGGACGTACAGCTGGGCCACAATCACCAGGTACTTGGTCCGGCTATTCAGGATTTGCAAGCCAGAGTGAAGGCTCAGGAAACCACCCCCACTACATCCGTATCAGCTCCCGGTATGCCCAGGTTACCTCCATTTCGTTTCAGTGGCGATCGAAGTCAGTTCCGTGGGTTTCTTAATCAGTGTATACTGTTTTTTGATGTACATGCTGATTATTACCGGTCTGACCGGTCAAAAGTGTTATGTATAATCATGTTGTTAACCTCACGAGCACTGGCTTGGGCTAATCCTATGATTGACAATCGTGATATCCGTTTAGATAACCTGGATGACGTTTTAACAGCCATGGCACAAATGTTTGATGATCCTAATCGCTGTGCTACCGCTGAATCGGCTCTGCTTTCCTTACGTCAGCAAATCAAAAAGGTCCGTGGAGCCTCTGTTAGGAGTCTCAACACAGAAACCAGCCAGATATCCCTCCGGGAAGGGCCCAGCCAAGGGGTGACTCTTTTTAGGAGACCACCATAACCACCATATTAAGTGTCCCTTTTAGTCAATATCCAACTTTTTGACAAGTTTAAAGATATGACAAGGGAAATACCAAGGCCAGGTATCCATCCACAGACAGCCGTTTCGGGGTATTGCCCCTCATCAGTGTGGAGTAGGATTCTGGCCAGGTGGGAGCAATGCCTAGTAGACCAACAAAACAAAACAATCACTGATCTCGGGGAGACCAGCCAGAGAAAACACTGCTGCCGGCAGCCAGCGAGGGCGCTCAAGACAGTGAAATCCTAGGTACATTGCCCCCTGGGAAATATGCAAATCAAAAAAGTCCGTGGAGCCTCTGTTAGGAGTAGAGATGAGCGAACCGGTCGCGGTTCGGCTCGAGTTCGGTTCGCCGAACGGAGGTCTCGTTCGAGTTCGGTTCGTCGAACGTTCGACGAACCGAACTCGAACCGCATAGGAAACAATGGCAGGCAATCACAAACACATAAAAACACCTAGAAAACACCCTCAAAGGTGTCCAAAAGGTGACAAACAACTCACAACACAACACAAACACATGGGAAAGTGACAAGGACATAGACTCATGCGAAAACAAATGAGCTGGACAAAAAAAAAGAGGAGGAGACACAGATATAGGCATGGCACGCCCTTCTAAAATCATGTAAAACACCGCAAGGTGACTCCAAGCGGAGTCTCCCTTTTTTCCAAAAATTGGGCCACACACACACCCCCCCCTTCAGTGGCAGCACTTGTGCCCCAGTTGTACACTTCACAGCTAGATTTGCATCAAGCACATTCAAAAATATGCCATCCTTAACCGTCCCCAGGATGACACCGGGGTAGGTAGCAAAGTCTTTCCTGATCCCAGCTCTGTTCATCTTGGATCATTTTTAAAAACAATGTAAGCAAGGGTTACTCCAAGCGGAGTCTCCCTTTTTTCCAAAAATTGGACCCCACACACACCCACCCCTTCAGTGGCTGCACTTGTGCCCCAGTTGTACACTTCACAGCTAGATTTGCATCAAGCACATTCAAAAATACGCCATACTTAACCGTCCCCAGGATGACACTGGGGTAGGTAGCAAAGTCTTTCCTGATCCCAGCTCTGTTCATCTTAGATCATTTTTAAAAACAATGTAAGCAAGGGTTACTCCAAGCGGAGTCTCCCTTTTTTCCAAAAATTGGGCCCCACACACACCCACCCCTTCAGTAGCAGCACTTGTACCCCAGTTGTACACTTCACAGCTAGATTTGCATCAAGAACATTCAAAAATACGCCATACTTAACCGTCCCCAGGATGACACCGGGGTAGGTAGCAAAGTCTTTGCTGAACCATGACTTGTTCATCTTGGATCATTTTTAAAAACAATGTAAGCAAGGGTTACTCCAAGCGGAGTCTCCCTTTTTTTTCCAAAAATTGGGCCCCACACACACCCACCCTTTCAGTGGCTGCACTTGTGCCCTAGTTGCAAACAGGATGTTTTGATTTGCATCAAGCACATTCCAAATCCACAAGCATTTACTCCCCCCAGGATGACACAGGGGTAGTAAATTCCTTGTGGATCCATGACTTGTTCATTTTGATGAACGTTAGTCTGTCCACATTGTCACTGGACAGACGCGTGCGCTTATCTGTCAGCACACACCCAGCAGCACTGAAGACACGTTCAGAGACAACGCTGGCAGCTGGACACGAAAAATCTCCAAGGCGTAAGTGGAGAGCTCTGGCCATATTTTAAGATTTGAAGCCCAAAATGAGCAAGGCTCCATTTGCAAAGTCATGGCATCAATGTTCATTTGGAGATACTCCTGTATCATCCTTTCCAGCCGTTGACTATGTGTCAGACTTGTTGTCTCTGGTGGCCTTGCAAAGGAGGGTCTAAAAAAATTATGAAAAGATTCAATAAAATTGCTGTTACCAGCACCAGATACGGTGCTACTGGTATGGGTAGACTGTTGAAGATGACGAGACCATCCCATGTTTGTCAAGTTACAACTGGGAGATTCACTCCCTGCACCTGCACGGTTGTTTGGTGGAAAAGCCGAGCTAAGATCGAGTAACAGCTTCTGCTGATACTCCTGAATACGTGCGTCCCTTTCTATGGCTGGAATTATGTCACAAAATTTGGACTTGTACCGGGGATCTAATAGTGTGGCAAGCCAGTAGTCATCATCACTTCTAATTTTGACAATACGAGGGTCATGTTGGAGGTAGTGCAGCAAGAAGGCACTCATGTGTCTTGCGCAGCCATGCGGACCAAGTCCACGCTGTGTTTGTGGCATAGAGGTGCTACCCGTTCTTTCTTCCTCTGACATCTCCCCCCAACCTCTTTCAACTGAAATTTGACCAAGGTCTCCCTCATCCGCTGAGTCTTCCATGTCCATGGACAGTTCGTCCTCCATTTCTTCATGTTCTCCTGCACCTTCCTGAACATTTCGCCTGCTACCATGCGCCCTTGTTGATCCCTGTCCCCCATGGTCCCATGCCTGCCGCGTTGGTGATGATGAACATCTGGACCTTGGTGATGTTGTTGTGTCTTGCGCATATGAATCCTCCTGTAGTTCCTCCCCTTCCTGTTGTCCCACCCCCTGACTCCGAATAGTGTTTAGCGTGCTCTCCAGCATGTAAATGACTGGAATTGTCATGCTGATAATGGCATTGTCAGCGCTAAACATATTCGTCGCCATGTCGAAACTGTGCAGAAGGGTGCACAGGTCCTTGATCTGAGACCACTCCATCAGGGTGATCTTCCCCACCTCTGCATCTCGTTGGCCCAGGCTATACGTCATGACGTATTGCACCAGGGCTCGGCGGTGCTGCCACAGTCGCTGTAACATGTGGAGAGTCGAATTCCAGCAAGTCGCCACATCGCATTTCAGGCGATGAACCGGCAGGCCGAAAGACTTCTGGAGCGATGCAAGTCGCTCAGCTGCGGCGGTTGAACAGCGGAAGTGAGCAGACAGTTTTCGTGCCCTGGTCAGAAGGCCATCTAAGCCGGGATAGTGTGTTAAAAATTGCTGGACAACAAGGTTCAACACGTGAGCCATACAAGGCACGTGTGTCACCTTGCCCAGGCGAAGGGCCGCACCCAGGTTTGCAGCATTGTCGCACACGGCCTTACCAGGCTGCAGGTTGAGTGGAGACAACCATTTATTAAACTCAGTCTCCAGAGCTGCCCACAACTCATCCGCTGTGTGACTCCTATTTCCAAGACATGTCAAGCTAAAGACCGCCTGATGCCGTTGTGCTCTGCTGCCAGCATAGTAATGAGGGGTGCGTGATTCCTTCTGCGCAGTGAGAACGCTGGTGGCCTGACCAGGCAGGCTTGGGGCGGAGGTGGAGGACCCAGATGAGCTGGAGGAGGCAGAAGCAGTGGCGGAACTTGGACAGACAGAGGATTGACACACAAGTCGTGGGGACGGCAAGACTTGTGCAGCAGACCCTTCACCATCTATCACCATAGTTACCCAGTGCCCAGTCAGCGACATGTAACGTCCCTGTCCATGCTTACTGGTCCAAGTATCGGTGGTGAAATGCACCCGTTCACA
Source organism: Anomaloglossus baeobatrachus (assembly GCF_048569485.1). NCBI lineage: Eukaryota > Metazoa > Chordata > Amphibia > Anura > Aromobatidae > Anomaloglossus > Anomaloglossus baeobatrachus. The sequence goes on along the minus strand of NW_027442025.1, from coordinate 391,936 downwards.
CACAGAGTTTCTCAAGGAAGCGGTGATGTTGTGTGCGACATGCTGGTGTAGCGCGGGCACACCTTTTTTAGAGATATAGTGGCGACTGGGCATCTGGTACTGGGGCACAGCGACAGACATAAGGTCTCTAAAATCCTGTGTGTCCACCAAGCGGAAAGGCAGCATTTCGGTAGCCAAGAGCTTACAGAGGGATAAAGTCAACCTCTTAGCTTTGTCATGGGTCGCAGGAAATGGCCTTTTATTTGTCCACATCTGAGGGACAGAGATCTGGCTGCTGTGTGTAGACGGTGTTGAGTAGGGTGTCCCTGGAAAAATGCAGGTTTGGGAGGAAAGTGCAGGCACCTTCATCCAACGTTGGTGCTATCGATGTCTGAGAGAGCTGTACACGCACTTGTTTCCCCTTCCAAACCAACTGACGACCAACCAAGCAAACTGCCTGTTGCGGTTACAGTGGTGGAAGTTGTGCGTGGAAAACCAGGTGTGACAGCTGTCCTCACAGTCCTAGAAGATGAAGAGCGCGCGGATGCACTGGAAGGGGCAGGCGGTGGATGGTTCGCTCTGCTAGGCCGCATTGCAGCACGGTGAGCTTCCCACTGGGACATATGATATTTATTCATGTGACGATTCATGGAAGAAGTTGTCAAACTGCTGAGGTTTTGCCCTCTACTAACAGAATCACGACAAATTTTACAGATCACATAATTTGGGCGATCTTTTGCTATGTTAAAAAAGGACCAGGCTAGGCAAGGCTTAGAGGGCATGCGACCTGCTGATCCACTCCGACTAGTGCTCAGAGGCACAGTGGTGGCTGAGGATGCAGTTGTAGACATGCTACCAGTACTCCGACTCTGTCCAGGAAGGCGCAAGGTAACTTCGTCGTCAGTTGCATCCTCCTCCACCGTCTCTGTTGACCTCCTCGAGGGCCTGACTGTGGGTTGACAGTAGGTGGGATCTAGAACTTCATCATCAATTGTTGTGTTTGCACTCCCCTCACCCTCAGACCGAGCCTCTTCTTGCCCTGACCGAATATTTAAGTTGTCATCCCAATCTGGTATCTGCGTCTCATCGTCATCAGTATGTTCCTCATTGTCTATAACAACAGGTGTTACAGTTTGTGAAAAAGGGTACACATTATGCTCAGAAACTTGGTCCTCACAGCCTGAATCAGAGTCACAAATGTTCTGGGCATCACTGCAGACCATTTCCTGGTCTGTACTCACTGTAGCTTGGGAGCAGACCTCTGATTCCCAGGCTATAGTGTGACTGAACAGATCTGCAGACTCAGCCATCTCAGTTCCACCATACTGTGCAGGGCGGATGGAGACTTCAGAGCTGGGAGAAAGCAAGTTTGATTGGGATGACAACTCAGAGGACTGGTGTTTTTTGGATGCGGAAGTTGAGGTGGCGGAGAGGGCACTTGTTGGACCACTTGAGATCCATTCAAGCATTTTCCTTTTTTGGCCATCATCTACCTTTGTTCCAGTTGTTCGTGTCCGTAAAAAAGGGAGCACATCGGATTATCCACGGTAAATAGTAGACATCTTACTTTTGCTGGAAGATGGTCTATCTTCAGCAGATCTTAATGGACCTTTGACACCTTCCCCACGGACAAACCCTTTTTTCCTTTTCCAACACGCCTCTTCCCCTTTCCACCAGCATCTGTCATTTTGCCACTCATTTTGACTGCGACAATATTGTGCACTTAAAATGTGGTAGTAAAAATTGAGAGGTGGTGTAGATTTCAGCGGAGGTCTAGCTTTATTAACAACAGAATAAACAACAATAATTATCCCTGACAATGCAACTACGGCCCTTAAACTGGCAGCATAGTTTGCTAGTATAATGGCTTAGTAACAATGAGTTTGAGTGTGCAATGCAGGCAGACGTGCTGCAAATATCTTTGCACTAGTGGGACAATACAGAAGTCCAACAGCCACTTTTAGGATGCCACTAAGTTTCCTCAGTGTTTGCTAGTATAATGGCTTAGTAACAAATGAGTTTGAGTGTGCAATGCAGGCAGACGTGCTGCAAATATCTTTGCACTAGTGGGACAATCCAGAAGTCCAACAGCCACTTTTAGGATGCCACTAAGTTTCCTCAGTGTTTGCTAGTATAATGGCTTAGTAAAAAGTGAGTTTGAGTGTGCAATGCAGGCAGACGTGCTGGAAATATCTTTGCACTAGTGGGACAATACAGAAGTCCAACAGCCACTTTTAGGATGCCACTAAGTTCACTCAGTGTTTGCTAGTATAATGGCTTAGTAACAATGAGTTTGAGTGTGCAATGCAGGCAGACGTGCAGCAAATATCTTTGCACTAGTGGGACAATACAGAAGTCCAACAGCCACTTTTAGGATGCCTCTAAGTTTACTCAGTGTTTGCTAGTATAATGGCTTAGTAACAATGAGTTTGAGTGTGCAATGCAGGCAGACGTGCTGCAAATATCTTTGCACTAGTGGGACAATACAGAAGTACAACAGCCACGTTTAGGATGCCACTAAGTTTCCTCAGTGTTTGCTAGTATAATGGCTTAGGAACAATGAGTTTGAGTGTGCAATGCAGGCAGACGTGCTGCAAATATCTTTGCACTAGTGGGACAATACAGAAGTCCAACAGCCACTTTTAGGATACCACTAAGTTTCCTCAGTGTTTGCTAGTATAATGGCTTAGTAACAATGAGTTTGAGTGTGCAATGCAGAGCTGCTGCACATAGATTTGCACCAGTGGGACACTAATGGAAGTCCAACAGCCACTTTTAGGATGCCACTAAGTTTACTCAGTGTTTACTAGTATAATGGCTTAGTAACAATGAGTTTGAGTGTGCAATGCAGAGCTGCTCCACATAGATTTGCACCAGTGGGACACTAATGGAAGTCCAACAGCCACTTTTAGGATGCCACTAAGTTTACTCAGTGTTTGCTAGTATAATGGCTTAGTAACAATGAGTTTGAGTGTGCAATGCAGAGGTGCTGCACATAGATTTGCACCAGTGGGACACTAATGGAAGTCCAACAGCCACTTTTAGGATGCCACTAAGTTTACTCAATGTTTGCTAGTATAATGGCTTAGTAACAATTAGTTTGAGTGTGCAATGCAGAGGTGCTGCACATAGATTTGCACCAGTGGGACACTAATGGAAGTCCAACAGCCACTTTTAGGATGCCACTAAGTTTACTCAGTGGTTGCTAGTATAATGGCTTAGTAACAATGAGTTTGAGTGTGCAATGCAGAGGTGCTGCACATAGATTTGCACCAGTGGGACACTAATGGAAGTCCAACAGCCACTTTCAGGATGCCACTAAGTTTACTCAGTGTTTGCTAGTATAATGGCTTAGTAACAATGAGTTTGAGTGTGCAATGCAGAGGGGCTGCACATAGATTTGCACCAGTGGGACACTAATGGAAGTCCAACAGCCACTTTTAGGATGCCACTAAGTTTACTCAGTGTTTGTTAGTATAATGGCTTAGTAACAATGAGTTTGAGTGTGCAATGCAGAGGTGCTGCACATAGATTTGCACCAGTGGGACACTAATGGAAGTCCAACAGCCACTTTTAGGATGCCACTAAGTTTACTCAGTGTTTGCTAGTATAATGGCTTAGTAACAATGAGTTTGAGTGTGCAATGCAGAGGTGCTGCACATAGATTTGCACTAGTGGGACACTAATGGAAGTCCAACAGCCACTTTTAGAATGCCACTACGTTTACTCAGTGGTTGCTAGTATAATGGCTTAGTAACAATGAGTTTGAGTGTGCAATGCATGCAGACGTGCTGCAAATATCTTTGCACTAGTGGGACAATACAGAAGTCCAACAGCCACGTTTAGGATGCCACTAAGTTTACTCAGTGTTTGCTAGTATAATGGCTTAGTAACAATGAGTTTGAGTGTGAAATGCAGAGGTGCTGCACATAGATTTGCACCAGTGGGACACTAATGGAAGTCCAACAGCCACTTTTAGGATGCCACTAAGTTTACTCAGTGTTTGCTAGTATAATGGCTTAGTAACAATGAGTTTGAGTGTGCAATGCAGAGGTGCTGCACATAGATTTGCACCAGTGGGACACTAATGGAAGTCCAACAGCCACTTTTAGGATGCCACTAAGTTTACTCAGTGTTTGTTAGTATAATGGCTTAGTAACAATGAGTTTGATTGTGCAATGCAGGCAGACGTGCTGCAAATATCTTTGCACTAGTGGGACAATACAGAAGTCCAACAGCCACGTTTAGGATCCCACTAAGTTTACTCAGTATTTGCTAGTATAATGGCTTAGTAACAATGAGTTTGAGTGTGCAATGCAGAGGTGCTGCACATAGATTTGCACCAGTGGGACACTAATGGAAGTCCAACAGCCACTTTTAGGATGCCACTAAGTTTACTCAGTGTTTGTTAGTATAATGGCTTAGTAACAATGAGTTTGAGTGTGCAATGCAGAGGTGCTGCACATAGATTTGCACCAGTGGGACACTAATGGAAGTCCAACAGCCACTTTTAGGATGCCACTAAGTTTACTCAGTGTTTGCTAGTATAATGGCTTAGTAACAATGAGTTTGAGTGTGCAATGCAGAGGTGCTGCACATAGATTTGCACCAGTGGGACACTAATGGAAGTCCAACAGCCACTTTTAGGATGCCACTAAGTTTACTCAGTGGTTGCTAGTATAATGGCTTAGTAACAATGAGTTTGATTGTGCAATGCAGGCAGACGTGCTGCAAATATCTTTGCACTAGTGGGACAATACAGAAGTCCAACAGCCACGTTTAGGATGCCACTAAGTTTACTCAGTGTTTGCTAGTATAATGGCTTAGTAACAATGAGTTTGAGTGTGCAATGCAGAGGTGCTGCACATAGACTTGCACCAGTGGGACACTAATGGAAGTCCAATAGCCACTTTCAGGATGCCACTAAGTTTACTCAGTGTTTGCTAGTATAATGGCTTAGTAACAATGAGTTTGAGTGTGCAATGCAGAGGTGCTGCACATAGATTTGCACCAGTGGGACACTAATGGAAGTCCAACAGCCACTTTTAGGATGCCACTACGTTTACTCAGTGTTTGCTAGTATAATGGCTTAGTAACAATGAGTTTGAGTGTGCAATGCAGAGGTGCTGCACATAGATTTGCACCAGTGGGACACTAATGGAAGTCCAACAGCCACTTTTAGGATGCCACTAAGTTTACTCAGTGTTTGCTAGTATAATGGCTTAGTAACAATGAGCTTGAGTGTGCAAAGGGCAGGAGGGTACAGTGGCAGGGTTGTGGGTCTGGGTAGAGGAAAGGAAGCCTGCCTTTCTATCCCTCCTAATGGGGAAATGCAGCGAGGAAATCCCTGACCTTAGCTACACAGACGCTGTCATCTTGTGTAGCTGTTAAAATCTGTTTTCACGGACCTGACTGTCACCTATGGCTCTGACCCTGCCGGTATTAGCCCTTAAAAGGACTAATAGAAACTTCTATCCCTATTCTGTATAGCGCTGTGTATAGAGCGTACACAGCAGTATCGGAGACAGGAGCTACGCCAGCGGTGACTGACACCAAGACGCAGAAGGCAGATAATTGCGTGCTGGAGGAAAATGTCCGTTTTTATAATGCAGGGACATGTGACATGGACATCCTATCACACATGCCGTTGCTTCTCTGGCTAAAAGTCCACTTAGCTGTGTGTGTGTCTGGGATTGGCTGACATGCTGGCCCGCCCCACTACACGCGCGCGCTTAGGGAAGGAAGACAAGGAAAAAAAAAAAAATGGCGATCGCCATTATCCATACAGCAGTGATCTGAATGCGCTGTTCACGCACACTATACACTGAAATTTCATAATAGTGTGAGTCACAGAGTGACTTACACTATTACAGCGGAAAGCCAGCTAGTAATTAGCTTGTCTTTTTGCTGCTAGAACCGTTCTCGAACGTATCTAGAACTATCGAGCTTTAGCAAAAAGCTCGAGTTCTAGTTCGATCAGCCCCCAAAATCACTCGAGCCGCGAACTGGAGAACCTCGAACCGCGCTCAACTCTAGTTAGGAGTCTCAACACAGAAACCAGCCAAATATCCCTCCGGGAAGGGCCCAGCCAAGGGGTGACTCTATTTAGGAGACCACCATAATCACCATATTAAGTGGCCCTTTTAGTCAATATCCAACTTTTTGACAAGTTTAAAGATATGACTAGGGAAATACCAAGGCCAGGTATCCATCCACAGACAGCCGTTTCGGGGTATTGCCACTCATCAGTGTGGAGTAGGATTCTGGCCGGGTGGGAGCAATGCCTAGTAGACCAACAAAACAAAACAATCACTGATCTCGGGGAGAACAGCCAGAGAAAACACTGCCGGCAGCCAGCGAGGGTGCTCAAGACATTGAAATCCTAGGTACATTGCCCCCTGGGAAATATGCAAATCAAAAAGGTCCGTGGAGCCTCTGTTAGGAGTCTCAACACAGAAACCAGCCAAATATCCCTCCGGGAAGGGCCCAGCCAAGGGGTGACTCTTTTTAGGAGACCACCATAACCACCATATTAAGTGGCCCTTTTAGTCAATATCCAACTTTTTGACAAGTTTAAAGATATGACAAGGGAAATACCAAGGCCAGGTATCCATCCACAGACAGCCGTTTCGGGGTATTGCCCCTCAGCAGTGTGGAGTAGGATTCTGGCCGGGTGGGAGCAATGCCTAGTAGACCAACAAAACAAAACAATCACTGATCTCGGGGAGACCAGCCAGAGAAAACACTGCCGGCAGCCAGCGAGGGCGCTCAAGACAGTGAAATCCTAGGTACATTGCCCCCTGGGAAATATGCAAATCAAAAAGGTCCGTGGAGCCTCTGTTAGGAGTCTCAACACAGAAACCAGCCAGATATCCCTCCGGGAAGGGCCCAGCCAAGGGTTGACTCTTTTTAGGAGATCACCATAACCATCATATTAAGTGGCCCTTTTACTCAATATCCAACTTTTTGACAAGTTTAAAGATATGACAAGGGAAATACCAAGGTCAGGTATCCATCCACAGACAGCCGTTTCGTGGTATTGCCCCTCATCAGTGTGGAGTAGGATTCTGGCCGGGTGGGAGCAATGCCTAGTAGACCAACAAAACAAAACAATCACTGATCTCGGGGAGACCAGCCAGAGAAAACACTGCCGGCAGCCAGCGAGGGGGGCAATGTACCTAGGATTTCACTGTCTTGAGCTCCCTCACTGGCTGCCGGCAGTGTTTTCTCTGGCTGGTCTCCCCGAGATCAGTGATTGTTTTGTTTCCTTACGTCAGGGAAAGCGGTCTGTCATTGAATACCCCACCAAGTTCAAAAGGTTAGTGGTAGACACCGACTGGGGAAATAATGCGCTATTTTCAGTTTTCAGAAAGGGTCTGTCCGGTACCATCAAGGACGAGTTAGCTCGTGCCGAATCTCCACGGGATTTTGAACTGTTTCTCCGACACTGTGTGCGTATCGATACCCGCTTGACGGAACGCAGACAGGAAAAGTGGGCAGCTGAAAACCGGGTAACCAACTTTGCTTTTCCTTCTAGGGAATCCGCTCACAAGATGCCACGGGAGGCCGAGGATGTTCCTTTGCAAGTGGACTCTCTGCAAAGGCGAGAGACCAACGAAAGTCGTGAACATCGGCTCCGTGAGCGTTTGTGTTTCTATTGTGGTCAATCGGACCATTTTCTGATTGACTGCCCAAAACGTCCCAATCGCACGAATAAGGTACTGGCAGCAGTGGCAGAGTGGGACAACACGGACGCAGAGTCCAACATCTCTGAAACAAGTATACACCTGGATGCGGTATTTCCCTCAACTTTAATGTCAACTTCACCTAAGGACCCGGAAGGGAAGTACACCCATTGCTCGCTTCCCATTCAGATTCGGTGGGAGGGACAGTTAATTCCTACATCTGCTATGATAGACACTGGGGCAGGGGGAAATTTCATGGTCTTTTCTTTTGCCAGGAAACACGGTATCCAGACTCAACAAAGATCCTCACCGGTTACCATGGAGAAGGTAGACGGTTCTCCATTAGTTTCCGGACCAGTTGATCGGGAGACAGTACCCCTTGAATGTGTGATGAAACCAGGTCAGCAGGAGACCCTTGTTTTCATGTTGATTTCTTCTCCCCATTTTTTGATTAATTTTACGACTTCCTTGGCTGCAGTCTACAAATCCAGTCATCGATTGGGAGACTAAAGAAATATCCTTCCCACCCCAGAGTGGTCCGACCATTAGTCCAACTGTACCGGTTCCAGTAACACAGAATGCGGAGGGCACTGTACAGGTACCTGTTCTACCCCCGGTTTATAATGAATTCGCAGATATATGCGACAAAAAAAAAGCAGATCGGCTTCCCCCGCATAGACCGTATGATTGTCCCATAGAATTACTTCCAGGGGCAGAAATCCCATTTGGTCATGTCTACCCGTTGGCGGCCCAAGAGTTACAAGCACTGAAAGATTATATCGATGAAAACCTAACCAAGGGATTTATTCGACCTTCTACCTCACCAGCGGGTGCACCCATCTTTTTCGTGAAGAAGAAAGAGGGGACTCTGCGACCTTGTATCGACTACCGGTAACTTAATAAGATAACCATCCGGAGCCGGTATCCGTTGCCGTTGATTCTCGAACTATTGGAGAGAGTACGACAGCTCAAAATATTTACTAAATTGGATCTCCATATGGCATATAATCTAAGCTTAGTCTAGTTGCTTGAGTATACTGCTTCCTGTCTACTCCTGCCCCGCTGCTCTCATTACCTGGCTGTTATTTGGATCCTGGTGAATCACCTGACACCGGCCCTGGACTCCACCTGGTCTCATCAAGCTGTGCCCTCGCTGGTTCTGGACTTTGTCTGCTGTCTCTGGTTGGCGTTTGTGCCCGGTCCCTTCCGGTACATATCCACATCCCGTACGGACATTTTTGGACTATAACATATCATCTGCGCAAAAATGGTATCATTAAAATGTCATCTCAAGATGCAGAAAATAAGCCATCTCTGAGCCATAGATCTCTAAAAATGAGAACGCTAAGGGTAGTGGAAAATGGCGCAAAAAGTGTTCCACTTTTTTTGGACAAACTTTGGATAGATTTTTTTTACCCCTTGGATAAAAGTAAACCTATACTTACATCATACGCATAAATCATACGCATAAATAGCCTGGGTCTCAGCTTCCCATACACGGTAGGTTTTTTAACTGCATGAGAGGACACACACAAGCTAGGGACCCCAACGTAGAGAAATACTTTGGCGTAGTGTTGGGGCTCTATTGCATTGATCAATTCAGTAGCTAAATTTCTCTTGATTCATATGTTCATGGCAGTAATGCAGATTCCATTTTTCACATATTCACTCTTGCATATAGCTATTGGATTTTTCAAGTCAGTATTCACACAGCAGTTTCTGCTATTTCATGTATTCCCCTTACATAGTCACTGGTGTGCATTCCTTATCTCCCCATAGTGATGTTTTTTTAGGTTTTTGCACCCAGTTCGGACTTAGAATGGTGTTCCAAACGTTATTCCTATTTGTTAGTATTTTTTCGTTTGTGAACCCTCCCCAACCACACCTATTGCCAATCGATATCATACGCATAAATAGCCTGGGTCTCAGCTTCCCATACACGGTAGGTTTTTTAACTGCATGAGAGGACACACACAAGCTAGGGGCCCCAACGTAGAGAAATACTTTGGCGTAGTGTTGGGGCTCTATTGCATTGATCAATTCAGTAGCTAAATTTCTCTTGATTCATATGTTCATGGCAGTAATGCAGATTCCATTTTTCACATATTCACTCTTGCATATAGCTATTGGATTTTTCAAGTCAGTATTCACACAGCAGTTTCTGCTATTTCATGTATTCCCCTTACATAGTCACTGGTGTGCATACCTTATCTCCCCATAGTGATGTTTTTTTAGGTTTTTGCACCCAGTTCGGACTTAGAATGGTGTTCCAAACGTTATTCCTATTTGTTAGTATTTTTTCGTTTGTGAACCCTCCCCAACCACACCTATTGCCAATCCATATCATACGCATAAATAGCCTGGGTCTCAGCTTCCCATACACGGTAGGTTTTTTAACTGCATGAGAGGACACACACAAGCTAGGGACCCCAACGTAGAGAAATACTTTGGCGTAGTGTTGGGGCTCTATTGCATTGATCAATTCAGTAGCTAAATTTCTCTTGATTCATATGTTCATGGCAGTAATGCAGATTCCATTTTTCACATATTCACTCTTGCATATAGCTATTGGATTTTTCAAGTCAGTATTCACACAGCAGTTTCTGCTATTTCATGTATTCCCCTTACATAGTCACTGGTGTGCATTCCTTATCTCCCCATAGTGATTTTTTTTAGGTTTTTGCACCCAGTTCGGACTTAGAATGGTGTTCCAAACGTTATTCCTATTTGTTAGTATTTTTTCGTTTGTGAACCCTCCCCAACCACACCTATTGCCAATCCATATCATACGCATAAATAGCCTGGGTCTCAGCTTCCCATACACGGTAGGTTTTTTAACTGCATGAGAGGACACACACAAGCTAGGGACCCCAACGTAGAGAAATACTTTGGCGTAGTGTTGGGGCTCTATTGCATTGATCAATTCAGTAGCTAAATTTCTCTTGATTCATATGTTCATGGCAGTAATGCAGATTCCATTTTTCACATATTCACTCTTGCATATAGCTATTGGATTTTTCAAGTCAGTATTCACACAGCAGTTTCTGCTATTTCATGTATTCCCCTTACATAGTCACTGGTGTGCATACCTTATCTCCCCATAGTGATGTTTTTTTAGGTTTTTGCACCCAGTTCGGACTTAGAATGGTGTTCCAAACGTTATTCCTATTTGTTAGTATTTTTTCGTTTGTGAACCCTCCCCAACCACACCTATTGCCAATCCATATCATACGCATAAATAGCCTGGGTCTCAGCTTCCCATACACGGTAGGTTTTTTAACTGCATGAGAGGACACACACAAGCTAGGGACCCCAACGTAGAGAAATACTTTGGCGTAGTGTTGGGGCTCTATTGCATTGATCAATTCAGTAGCTAAATTTCTCTTGATTCATATGTTCATGGCAGTAATGCAGATTCCATTTTTCACATATTCACTCTTGCATATAGCTATTGGATTTTTCAAGTCAGTATTCACACAGCAGTTTCTGCTATTTCATGTATTCCCCTTACATAGTCACTGGTGTGCATACCTTATCTCCCCATAGTGATGTTTTTTTAGGTTTTTGCACCCAGTTCGGACTTAGAATGGTGTTCCAAACGTTATTCCTATTTGTTAGTATTTTTTCGTTTGTGAACCCTCCCCAACCACACCTATTGCCAATCCATATCATACGCATAAATAGCCTGGGTCTCAGCTTCCCATACACGGTAGGTTTTTTAACTGCATGAGAGGACACACACAAGCTAGGGACCCCAACGTAGAGAAATACTTTGGCGTAGTGTTGGGGCTCTATTGCATTGATCAATTCAGTAGCTAAATTTCTCGTGATTCATATGTTCATGGCAGTAATGCAGATTCCATTTTTCACATATTCACTCTTGCATATAGCTATTGGATTTTTCAAGTCAGTATTTACATAGCAGTTTCTGCTATTTCATGTATTCCCCTTACATAGTCACTGGTGTGCATACCTTATCTCCCCAGAGCCTTCTTATTTGTGTCTTGAGCCGTCTGCAATGTTTTCTTGAGTAACTCCAGATTTTGTTGCAAAGCAGAGATTCGTACCTCCACAGATGGAGTCGACGGAGTGACAAGTAATCTATGGAGGATATGTGGATGATACCCAAGGTTCGCGAAGAAAGGAGTTTGTTTGGTCGACGCACTCTGGGTGTTATTATAGAAAAATTCAGCAACTGGAAGTAGGTCGATCCAGTCGTCTTGTAAATGGCAGATATAGCACCGGAGGTACTGTTGTAAGGATTGGTTGGTGCGTTCAGTCTGTCCGTTGGACTGTGGGTGGAAAGCAGTCGACAAGTTAACCGTGATATCAAGAGCTTTGCAGAAGCTCTGCCAGAATTTTGATGTAAATTGAATTCCATGATCTGAGATCACTTCATCAGGAACCCCATGGAGACGGAATACATTGTTAATTACTAAATCTGCTGTGGCCTTAGCAGATGGTAAACCGGTACTTGGAATAAAATGCGCAGCTTTAGTGAGTCGATCAACCCCTACCAGGAATGTATTTTTTCATTTCGAGGAAGGTAGATCAACAATAAAGTCCATGTAAACAGACCCCAAGGGGCGAGAAGGGACTGGTAAGGGTTGTAACAACCCTGTGGGTGAGGCCCAAGGTGTCTTGCATCTGGCACAAATGTCACAGGATGTAACATATCCGCTCACATCTTTTTGATAATTGAGCCACCAAAAGAAACGAGACAATAATTCTTGGGTCTTATGTACACCTCTATGACCTGCCATTTTTGAGTCATGCACCAATTGTAAGATCTTCAATCTCATTGTTTTCGGTATATATATTTGTTGCCCATGGGTCTAGACCTTGTTTTTGAACACTAAATGGACATTGCCAGATGGTTGAGATAAGAAAGAGTCAGAATCATAGGCCTCTCGTATTTCTTCTAATAAATCCCTATTATGGACTAAACCCACAAACTTGGATTGCGGTAAAATGGGCTTGGGAGGACTTGAAGTGACAGTCATTAGCATATATTCTGGATAAAGCAGGAACTTTACTTTTACGGGAACCCGGCCTATATGATACAATGAAGTTGAACTGATTAAGAAACAGGCTCTAACGTGCTTGACGGGGGGACAGACATTTAGCTGATCTAATAAATTCCAAGTTTCAGTGATCAGTTAATACTGTAATTTGTTGTGCTGCCCCCTGAAGAAGGTGTCTCCATTAGAGATGAGCCACCACCCTAGTGTTCGTGTTCGGTTCGTCGAACACTTTCGAACACAGTCGAACACCATTGAAAACAATGGCAGGCAAACACAAACACGTACAAACATATAGAAAACACCTTCTAAGGTGTCCAAAAGGTGACAAACTACTCAGAAGACACAACGAACACATGGAAAAGTGACAAGTACATAAACTCATGTGAAAAGAAAAGAGGTGGACGAGTAAAAGGAGGAGGAGACATAGATATAGGGATGTCATGCCCTTCTAAAATCATATAAAACACAGCAAGGGGACTCAAACAAGAGTCTCCATTTTTTCCAAATATTTGGACACAGTCACCACTTAAGTGGCATCACTTGTCCCACAGTTGCAAACTTAATATGCTTATTTTCATGAAGCACATTCAAAAATCCACAAGCCTTTAGTCTCCCCAGGATGACACAGGGGTAGAAAAGTCCTTGTGGATCCATGACTTGTTCATCTTGATGAACGTTAGTCTGTCCACATTGTCACTGGACAGACGCATGCGCTTATTTGTCAGCACACCACCAGCAGCACTGAAGACACGTTCCGAGAGAACGCAGGCTGCGGGACACGTCAAGATATCCAAGGCGCAAGTGGCGAGCTCAGGCCATTTTCCAGATTGGAAGCCCAAAATGAGCAAGGCTCCAGTTGCACAGTCATGGCATCGATGTTCACTTGGAGATACTACTGTGAGATTCACTCTGTGCACCACTGGTGTTTAGTGGAAAAGCCGATCTAAGATTCTGTAACAGCTTCTGCTGATACTCCTGCATACGTGCGTCCCTTTCAGTGGCAGGAATTATTTTGCCAAATTTTCTCTTGTACTGGAGATCTAAGAGTGTGGCAACCCAGTAGTCAGCATTACTTCGAATTCTGACAATCCGAGGGTCATGTTGTAGGTATTGCAGCAAGAAGGCGCTCATGTGTTGTCACGCTCCCGGTGTACCAGCACCGCTTCTTACCCGCTGATCCGGTCTCGGTGTCACGACACCACTCCTTACCTACTGATCCGGTCCACGTGCTCCCCGATCGCGGCCGCTGCTCCCGCTCGTGCTCCCCTGCGTCCTGTCCCCGGTCTCCTGTGTTTGCCTCTGGCCCCTAGGCTTATGCATGTGTATAGGGCGGGACCGCGCCCACTCACCTTGTTTTATAGGCCCAGCACTCCTGAAACTGGATATGGCTGATACAGGTGCAGGGTATATAAGACTTCCCTTTCCATGTGGGCGGCGCCTGATCAACGTATTACTTTAGCTAGGTGTTCAGGTCCCCTCGTACCTTGTCTCCTGTTAACCCTGTCTCTTTCGCAGCCAGCCCTGCCACCTTAACCCGGTCCTAACTACTGATTACCCAGGAACTCTTCCGGTGACTGTTGGCTGTGAATCCCATCATCTTCCTTCAGCCGGAACCCGTCTCCGATCCCCGACTTCACCTGGTGATCTCAGCCTTCACGTCCAGCAGGACCCAGATCCCGCCTGATGCTCCTACCCGGCACCAGAACCTGATCTCCGTCATCGGCACTGCCTCCAGGAACTCTGTGGCCCCAGAGACATCTTTCTACCAGTCTCCTGAAGAACGCTGGTCCTGCACCACTAGTACTCCGGCTACCGTGCATCTAAGTCCTCTGGTGGGGTGATCAGGACAGTCCCTGTACAGGGGTTAGCTCCGGGTTGCCTCCCTGGGGGAGGCTGGTGCACGGCCCAGAGGATCCACCACCAGGACATAACAGATTGATCAGGCCATGGATTCCACCGGAGCACAAACGTCTGAACTAGCTGAACTGCGCCAGGAACTGGTGCGACAGCATGAGACCCTAACCCGCATACTGAATTTCTTGACGTCTGTGGACCACCGTTTGTACACATTACAGACCACAGCCACATCCTCATCGACGCAACCAACCGCGACTACAGCCGCATCTGTTCCCTCCTCGGCGTCGCAACTCCACCTAGCTGCTCCGCCTCGTTATGCTGGGGACCCCAAGACATGTAGAGGTTTTCTGAATCAATGTTCCGCACATTTCGAGTTGCTTCCACACCTCTTTGTCTCTGATCGAGCAAAGGTGGTCTTTCTGATGTCCCACCTGGAAGGCGAAGCATTGGCCTGGATAAATTCTTTGTGGGAGAATGAGGACCCAGTGACTACCGACATCCTGGAATTCCTTCAGGCCTTCCGTAGCACTTTCGATGAACTAGGACGCACCACCGCGGTTACCTCTGCGCTCCTCCGGCTACGCCAAGGAACCCTAACGGTTGGTCAGTACGCCATCCAGTTCTGTACGCTTGCCTCTGAGTCAGGATGGAACAACGAGGCATTGAAGGCAGCCTTTTGGGAGGGCCTTTCCGGCTGCATCAAGGATGAATTAGTCGGTCGTGATGTTCTCGTACTTTGGATGCTCTAGTCTCTCTAGCAACCCGGATCGATCTTCGTTTTCAGGTACGATCCAAGGAAGTATCCCAGGAGAGGCGACCAACCCGTCACATCTCCACTCCGCAAAGGTCCACCGTTCCCCCGCCACTGCCATCCTGCGATTCTACTCCCGAACCTATGGAAATAGACCATCTGGGACTAGCAAAGCAACGCCGAGCAGAGCGGCTCGCCCTGGGTCTGTGCTTCTACTGTGGAAGCAGTACACACCTGCTTCGCTCTTACCCTGAGAGACCAGGGAGACCCCAAGGCCTAAGGTTGGTTGGAGTTGCCACCCTAGGTACTGGAACCCCCTCAGTCTCAGTTAGACAGACTGTCCAGGTGACGACGAAGAAGACCCGGTTCCCGGCAGAGGCTCACATTGATTCGGGAGCAGCGGGCAATTTCATCCAACAGGCTACAGTGAACCGATATCGGATACCTAACACCCCGCTTGCTACGCCCCTCAGGCTCACCTCCGTGAACGGAAAACCCTTATCCAAACCCGTTTTGTTTAGTACCAAACCCGTGGAACTCCGTGTTGGAGCTCAACATAATGAAAAGATTGCTTTATATGTTCTCCCGAAGATGGCTCACGCAATCCTGCTGGGTCTGCCCTGGTTACGACTCCATGAACCCGGCGTTAGTTGGCGCTCTGGAGCGATCACTCGTTGGGGCCCGTTGTGCCATGACAACTGTCTACAGCCCGTTCCTCAGTCACCGGAGTCCTTTATGCCGGAAGAACAAGAAGAACAGACAAATCGGTCCAGCGTTGGTCCCAGTAAGGTTGTGACGGTGGCTACCTCCACCCTGGCACAAATGCCTCCTGGGAAGTCCTTCGTCGCGGAGACCGACAGGCTCGATGTTCTTCAGTGGGGGCATTCTTTGGAATCATACACCCACGCCGATCGAGAGGAGACCCTGAGTGCTATTGGTCGGGCCCATTGGTGGCCGTCTCTCAGTCAGGATGTTGCCTCCTTTGTCTCTACTTGTCCGTCTTGTGCCCGGACCAGGACACCTGAGCCGGTAGTCCTTGGTTCCCTCTCTTCTGCTGACAGTGCTCCTCCTCTTCCCGTTGCTGCTGACAGGGAGTGTACGGTAAGAGGTATAGTGGCCATCAAGTGAGTGCGGGGTAAGCAATCCTTCCTTGTTGATTGGGTAGGTTGCGGTCCTAAAGCCCAATCCTGGATACCCCGGAGGTACATTACTGCCCCTCTTCTGCGTGGCTTCTTGTCCCGGTTGCGGGGAGGAGGGTGTGAGGTAGGGGTACTGTCACGCTCCCAGTGTACCGGCACTGCTTCTTACCCACTGATCCGGTCTCAGTGTCACAACACCGCTCCTTACCCACTGATCCGGTCAACGTGCTCATCGATCGCGGATGCTGCTTCCGCTCGTGCTCCCCTGCATCCTGTCCCAGGTCTCCTGTGTTTGCCTCTGGCCCCTAGGCTCATGCATGTGTATAGGGCGGGGCCGTGCCCACTCACCTTGTCTTATAGGCCCAGGACTCCTGAAACAGGATATGGCTGATACAGGTGCAGGGTATATAAGACTTCCCTTTCCATGTTGGCGGCGCCTGATCAACGTGTTACTTTAGCTAGGTGTTCAGGTCGCCTCGTACCTTGTCTCCTGTTAACCCTGTCTCTTTCGCAGCCAGCCCTGCCACCTTAACCCGGTCCTAACTACGGATTACCCAGGAACTCTTCCGGTGACTGTTGGCTGTGAATCCCATCATCTTCCTTCAGCCGGAACCCGTCTCTGATCCCCGACTTCACCTGGTGATCTCAGCCTTCACGTCCAGCAGGATCCAGATCCCGCCTGATGCTCCTACCCGGCACCAGAACCTGATCTCCGTCATCGGCACTGCCTCCAGGAACTCTGTGGCCCCAGAGACATCTTTCTACCAGTCTCCTGAAGAACGCTGGTCCTGCACCACTAGTACTCCGGCTACCGTGCATCTAGGCCCTCTGGTGGGGTGATCAGGACAGTACCTGTACAGGGGTTAGCTCCGGGTTGCCTCACTGGGGGAGTCCGGTGCACGGCCCAGAGGATCCACCACCAGGACATAACATGTGTCTTGCGCATCCAGGACCAAGTCCTTGTTGTGTTGGTGGCGGCGAGGTGAGACTCATGCTTCCTTCCTCTGCCCTCTCCCCCCAACCTCGCACAACAGAAATGTGATCAAGGTGTCCCTCATCTGCTGAGTCTTCCATGCCCATCGACAGTTCGTCCTGCATTTCTTCGTGGCCTCCTGCACGTTCCTCAACAGTTTGGCTGCTACCATGCGCCCTTGTTAATCCCTCTTCCCCATCGTCCCATGCCTGCCGACTTGGTGCTGCTGACCGTCTGGACCTTGGAGATCTTTTGTATCCCTTCCGCATAGGACTCCTCCTGTACTTCCTCCCCTTCCTCTTGCCCCACCACCTGACTCTGAATACTGTTTAGTGTGCTCCAGCATGTAGATGACCGGAATAGTCATGCTGATAATGGCATCGTCAGCGCTAAACATCTTCATCGCCATTTCAAAACTGTGCAGAAGGGTGCATAGGTCCTTGATCTGAGACTACTCCAGCAGCATGATTGTCCCACCTCTGGATCTTGTTGGCCCAGGCTATACGTCATAACGTATTGTACCAGGGCTCAGCGGTGCTGCCACAGTCACTGCAACATGTGCAGTCAAATTCCAGCGTGTCGGCACTTCGCATTTCAGCCGGTGAACCGGCAGGCCGAAAGACTTCTGGAACGATGCAAGTCGTTGAGCTGTGGGGTGTGAACGGCGGAAGTGAGCACATAGCGACCATGCCCTTTGCAGAAGCCCATCTAGGCCTGGATAGTGGGTTAAAAATTGCTGGATAACCAAGTTCAACACGTGAGCCATACAAGGCACGCCTGGTCCTCAAGAATTGTATGATGTATGGCAGTGTGTGGTTTAACTCTGATCTGTATATTTACGCTGCCAGGTGACCAGATATATTGTTTTGCTGACAATGTGCTGCGAGTATAAGTTTACAACAATATATTTATTTCTGGTGGACATTGAACTTGCTTTACAGTCGTTATTTCTCTTCATGAACAAACTTGCTCAGTGTTGTTTCTCATATATTCATAAGGGGGTATTTGGTTTAGATACTTTAATATAAAGAAATTTTCATTTGATAAGTGTATAAGCGGGCTGGTTCTCTAGGATTTGTACGATGTATTGTGTCAGTATACGCTGTGATACAGATCTGTGCATTTACGCTACCAGGTTTTTAGATATATGTATTGCCGGCAATCTGTCGATAAAATGGTCTTATAAAGTTATATTTGCTTTCATGTGTGAATATTGAACTTGCTCCACAGGGTATCAGTTTTGGGCAAATACATTGGGATATGTATGTGATGTACCTGGATAGCCTGTGCTTTTCAACCCGAATCTGATCTACAGGTTGATTTAACTTTTACAATATGATTATTCTTGCCCTACCATGTTCAAAATCACTCTCTACATATATTTTAGTCCATCTTATATGCTTATTAGGTGGGATTACTTGTTGATATTGTGATATGAGGAATTTTCCAAAATGATACATATATATGCGCTGATCGGTTCGCCGTGATAATGCATGTATGGATCGTTACCTGTTTACCTGTGTTGCTAGGTTACCAGACATGCATACTACTGGCAGTCCACTGAGGGCTTGAGTCACTTTCAAAAATACATGTATTCACTCTTGGTTAACATTATATTTTGGTGGGCAAATATATGAGATTTGATTTACTACTTCTTTGGCATGTACGATTTCATTTGAGTAAAGGCCGCTTTACACACTGCGATATCGGTACCGATATCGCCATCGTGCGTACCCGCCCCCATCTGTTGTGCGACACGGGCAAATCGCTGCCTGTGTCGCACAACATCGCCCGGACCCGTCACACTACTTACCTTCCCTGCGACGTTGCTGTGACCGGCGAACCATCTCCTTTCTAAGGGGACGGTTCGTTCAGCATCACTGCAGTGTCACTGAACCGCCGCCCAATAGAAGCGGAGGGGCAGAGATGAGCGGGACGAACATCCCGCCCACCTCCTTGCTTCCGCATTGTGGCTGGGAGGCAGGTAAGGAGAGCTTCCTCGTTCCTGCGGTGTCACACGGAGCGATGTGTGCTGCCGCAGGAACGAGGAACAACTTCGTTACTGCTGCAGTAACGATATTTGAGAATGGACCCCCATGTCGCCGATGAGCGATTTTGCACGTTTTTGCAACGATGCAAAATCGCTCATAGGCGTCACATGCAACGGCATCGCTACAGCGGCTGGATGTGCGTCACAAAATACGTGACCCCAACGAGATCGCTGTAGCGATCTCGTAGCGTGTGAAGCCCGCTTAAGTGAACATTTCCATCACCAATCTCTTACCATCGCGCATGCTCTATTATATGTGTGTGGGGACAGGTGCTAATTCAGCTTGCTTTACTGACCTGGTTATTTCTGGACTCTGATGTAATGCCTCACATGGCATTCCAGCAGGATTAGACCCAGCTGGTAAGTGCTCAGCTCAGGGGCTAAATTGCACTACGATCGGTGATGGTATCACTTATTTTTTGGTCCTTGACGAAGCCACATTCTCTGTGGTGATACGCGTGGGGCAACACCCCATACCTACACCGATCCTGTGACCTTGCACTGCTTTAAATCTGGACCTCTAGCAGGTAACCTGATGTTTCATTTTGGACGCCTTTGGATAGCTGGTGTTTTACCATACTTAAATCGGTGTCTGTTGTACGCTGATTTCCTTTCCTTTATATAAGGTTTTTATTTCCATTTGTCCTGCTGGTTGTCTATAATTATTATATTGTATTTAACAATGGTGGTGTCAGATAGTATGCTATACTTTTAAGTACAACTGGGTATATGATTGCAGTAACGGATGACATTCATGTTCTGCATCCTACCTGGATTTATTATTGCATGGTACATCTAGTATAAGTGATATTCGAAATTTCGGTGTCAGGTTCCTGACATGGAACCATGTATTGGGGTGTTCGTTGATTATACATATTTTAAATGGTTTTTAACCCTTTCACTGTCTTGTGTGGATTCTATGTATGCATAAATTTTGTACTAATAAAATTAAATTTTTTTAATTGAACAAAAATGCTTTGGTTGATCTCTATATACAGCAACTCTTTTTCTCTTGTTTGAATTTTCCCCAATTTTTGCTGATGGTGATCCCAATAGGGGAAAGGTGCCCCCTTATTCTATAAATTCCATACAAGGCACGTGTCACATTGCTCCGGCGAAGGGCCGCACCCAGGTTTGCAGCATTGTTGCACATGGCCTTCCCTGGCTGCAGGTTGAGTGCAGACAACCATTGATGAAACTCGGTCTCCAGAGCTGACCACAACTCCTCAGCTGTGTGACTCACATTTCCCAGACATTTGAAAGTAAAGACCGCCTGATGCCATTGAGCTCTGCTGCCAGCATAGTAAGGAGGTGTACGGGATTTCTTGTGCGCAGTTACAACGTGGGTGGCCTTACCAGACAGGCTTTGGGCGGAGGTGGAGGACCGAGACGAGGTTGAAGAGGCAGAAGCAGTGGAGGAACTTCTACAATAAGAGGATTGACGCACAACTCGTGGGGACGCAAAACTTGTACAGCAGACTCTTCTCCGTCTCTCACCATAGTTACCCAGTGCCCAGTCAGCGACATGTAACGCCCCTGTCCATGCTTACTGGTCCAAGTATCTGTGGTGAAATGCACCCTGTCACACACAGAGTTTCTCAAGGAAGCGGTGATGTTGTGTGCGACATGCTGGTGTAGCGCATGTACATCTTTCTTGGAGAAGTAGTGGCAACTGGGCATCTGGTACTGGGGCACTGCGATGGACATAAGGTCTCGAAAATCCTCTGTGTCCACCAGGTGGAAAGGCAGCATTTCCGTAGCCAACAGCTTGCAGATGGTGAAATTCAACCTCTTAGCTTTGTCATGGCTAGGAGGAAATGGTCTTTTACTTGTCCACATCTGAGGGACCGAGGGCTGGCTGCTGTGCCGAGACGGCATTGAGTAGGGTGTCCCTGGCAAACTGCTGGTCTGTGAAGACGGTGCAGGCGGAGATATAATGTTGCCTTCATCCAAAGGTGGTGCTCTCAATGTCGGAGAGAGCTTAACACCAGCAGCTGTTTCCACTTCCAAAACAAGTGGAAGAGGTGGAAGGTCTGCGTCCAAAAGCATGTGTGACTGCTGTCCCCACAGTCACAGAGGATGAAGAGCATGAGGATGCACTTGATGGGGCAGATGGTGGTTGGCCTGCCCCGCTAGGCCGCATTGTAGCACAGTGAGCTTCCCACTGCGACTTATGCTTCATATCAATGTGACGGTTCATGGACGAAGTACTCAAACTAGTGAGTTTCTGGCCTCTACTTAGAGATTGGTGACAAATCTTACAGATGACATGAGTTGGGTGATCCTTTGCGATGTCAAAAATGGCCAAGGTTAGGAAAGGCTTAGAGCCCATGCGACCTGCAGAGCCACCACGACTTCTGCTCAGAGGCAGAGTTGTGGCTGAGGATGCAGTTGTTGACGTGCGCTTCTAGTACTCCGTGTCTGTCCAGGAAGACGCAACCTAACCTTGTCGTCAGTAGCATCCTCCTCCACCTTCTCTGCTGACCTCATCGACTGGCTGACTGTGGGTTGACAGTAAGTGGGATCTCCAACCTCATCATCACCCTGTGTGTTCTCACACCCCTCGTCCTCAGAGCCAACCTCTTCCTACCCTGACCAAATAGTAAAGTTGTCGTTCCAATCGGGTATCTGAGTCTCATCAGCATGTTCCTCATTGTCTCCACCGAGAGGAGTTACAGTTTGGGAATGAGGGTCTACATTATGCTCAGAACCTTCTTCATTTGTGCCTGGATCCGACTCACAAAGCTTATGGGCATCAGTGCAGACCTCTGATTCCCAGGCTACAGTGTGACTGAACAGCTCTGCAGACTCAACCATCTGTTACCCCATATTCAGCAGGGTGGGTGGAGACTTGAGAGCTGTTAGGAAGCAAGTGCGATTGGGGTGACAACTCAGAGGACTGGAGTATTTGGGATGTGGAAGTTGAGGTGGAGGAGAGGCCACTTGATAGAGCACTTGAGATCCATTCAAGCACCTGCTCTTTTTGTGCCTCATATGCCTTTGGTAGCGATGGTCGTGTCCGTAAGAAAGTGATCATATCAGATTGTCCACGGAAAGAAGTAGACATCTTACTTTGGCTGGAAGATGGTCTTTCTTCAGCAGAGGTTACTGTTGCTTTATCACCTACCCCACGGACACAAACGTTTTTTCCCTTTCCAACACGCCTGTTCCCCTTTCCACCAGCATCTGGCCTTTTGACACTCATTTTGTATGTGAACAAATTGGCAACTCTACAGTTGTTGGCAAAAGCAAAAACAATTAGGATGGAAATCGAGCAAAGCTGAGCGGCCAAACAGTGGTACTATGCCCAAAGTATTGCCTGGGCTAGCTGCTGTAAAAAAATTGGCTACTGGATAGACAGGCCGTGTAGCTTACTTTACAGCTGGGCTACACCACTGACTACCAGACACTGCTACTATGCCCAAGGGATTGCCTGGGCTAGCTGCAGTAAAAAATTGGCTACTGGATAAACAGGTGGTGTAGCTTTCTTCACAGCAGTGCTACACTACCTGCCCAAAAGGATTGCCTGAGCTAGATTTGGCCAGATGCTGTGAAAAACACTTTCACAGCACTGGCACAGACCTGCCTGGCAAAAATCGCTAGGAACTGCGCTAACGTAGCCCTGAAAAGGGCTGAAATTACAACTAGTCCCTACTTCCTAAACCTATCTCTCTATTACACTTTATAGCGCCCACAGCAGCAGTAGCGGTGACTGACACACAACTGCAGCACTGAGGTAATGGCGGCGATGGGGAAAATGTCCGGGTCTTATAGGGCAAGGACATGTGACATACACAGCCAATGACACATGCCCTTGCTTGTGTGCAAAAAATGCACTTTGCTGTGTGTGATTGGCTGAGAGCCTGCACCGCTCCACTGTACATGCGGTTAGGAAAAAAAAAAAGGAGATCGCAATGATTTCAGCAGCACTGATCTAAAGCCCGCCCCCCCACACACTATACATTGGATTTGGATATTATTATTAACATTGAATGACAGTATTACTGTGAAAAGCCAGTTATGCTTTTGGTGATCGAACCGTTATCGAACATAACCTCGAACTATCGAATTTGAAGCTAATTGTTCGCGTTCATTGAACGACTCGAACATCGCCTAAAACAGGTCGAATTTGAGATTGGCGAACAGTTCGTTTCGAACACCTCTCATCTCTAGTCTCCATTCTTTAAAAGCTGCAATGATGGCAATTCCTTATTCCCTACATCATATTTTCTTTCTGCCGGAGATAAAAGTTGGGAGAAGAAGGCACAGGGATGTAATAAACACTTATCTCCTTTCCTCTGGGACAGAACAGCTACTAAAGCACAATCAGAGGCATCGACTTCCATAATGAAAGGAAGTTCTGAGTCGGGATGGATTAACACAGGGGCTGTCGTACACTTGGATTTTAAATTGGAAAAGGGTTCCTCTGCTTCGGGGGACCATGCAAAGACATTTGCCTTCTTAGTGAGTTGTGTGATGGGAGCAATGATCTCCGAAAAGTTTTTAATGAAGCGTCTATAAAAATTAGCAAAGCCGATAAAGCGTTGAACTTGTTTTACGCTGTTAGGAGTCGGCCAGTCCAGAATCTCCTTAATCTTACTAGAGTCCATGCATAGACCTTGAGGGCAGATAATGTAACCAAGGAATTGTATTTCATCTTGGTGAAATTCACATTTTTTGATCTTAATGTAGAGTCGATTCTGTCTTAATCGTTCCAGAAAAAGTGCCACATGCAGCTGGTGTTCTTCCACTGAGTTGGAGAAAATCAAGATGTCATTGAGATAGATTATTACAAACTGGTCCAGGATGTCTCTAAACATGTCGTTGACGAGGTGTTGGAAGGTGGCTGGAGCATTACAAAGACCAAAAGGCATCACTAAATACTCAAAATGTCCGTAACAGGATCTGAAGGCAGTCTTCCATTCATCCCCAGGTCTTATGCGGACTAAGGGTACCGTCACACTTTAGCGACGCTCCAGCGATCCCACCAGCGATCTGACCTGGTCAGGATCGCTGGTGCGTCGCTACATGGTCGCTGGTGAGCTGTCAATCAGGCAGATCTCACCAGCGACAAGTGATCAGCCCCCAGCCAGCAGCGACGCGTGGAAGCGATACTGCGCTTGGTAACAAAGGTAAATATCGTGTAACGAAGCTTGGTTACCCGATATTTACCTTGGTTACCAGCGCACACCGCTTAGCGCTGGCTCCCTGCACTCGTAGCCAGAGTGCACATCGGGTAAATAAGCACAGCGCTTTGCTTACTTACCCGATGTGTAGTCTGGCTACGTGTGCAGGGAGCCAGCGCTGGCAGCCTGAGAGCGGTGGACGCTGTAACCAAGGTAAATATCGGGTAACCAAGCTAAGCGCTTGCTTGGTTACCCGATATTTACCTTGGTTACAGCTTACCGCAGGCTGCCAGAAGCCGGCTCCCTGAACATTCAGATCGTTGCTCTCTCGCTGTCACACACAGCGGTGTGCTTCACAGCGGGAGAGCAACGTTCAAAAAAATGAACCAGAGCTGTGTGTAACGAGCAGCGATTTCACAGCAGGGGCCAGATCGCTGCTCAGTGTCACACACAGCGAGATCGCTGATGAGGTCACTGGTGCGTCACAAAAACCGTGACTCAGCTGCGATCTCGCTAGCGATCTCGCTATGTGAGAAGTACCCCTAAGTTGTATGCGCCTCTTAGGTCTAATTTGGTATAGATCGTTGCATATCGTACTCTTTCTAGGAGTTCTAGAATCAGGGGTAGTGGGTAGCGATTCTTGATGGTACTTTTATTAAGCTCACGGTAATCTATGCAGGGTCTTAAGGAGCCACCTTTATTTTTTACAAAGAATATGGGTGCACCCGCCGGTGAGGAGGATGAACGTATAAATCCCTTGGCTAAATTTACATCGATATAGTCCTTGAGGGCCTGTAATTCCGGGGTTGCCAAAGGGTAAATGTGTCCGAATGGTATGGGTGCACCAGGGAGTAATTCTATTGGACAATCATAAGGGCGGTGAGGGGGGAGCTTGTCTGCATTTTGTTTATCACAAACATCTGTAAAGTCACTGTATGCAGGACGTAACCCTGTTGCCTTGTTATCGTCAATGGAAACATTTGAACCTGGTTCAGATGGAGCTACCAGAGGAGTTTTGCCAGAAGAAAAGATTACTTCTTTAGTTTCCCAGTTAATGGTTGGATTCTGCACTTGCATCCATGGTAGACCCAAGATGACAGGAAAATGTGGAGAAGAAATTAATAGGAATGGGAGTACTTCATGGTGACAAGGAGTTATGAGGATTTCAAGTGGCACTGTTTCCTGATCCACTGGCCCTGAGCTTAATGGGGAGCCATCAACTGTCTGCATAACCACAGGTGAGGATTTTGTGTGACATTTAACCCTATGTTTCCGAGCAAAAGATAGATCCATGAAATTGCCACTAGCTCTCGAGTCTACCATAGCAGAGGTAGAAATCCACTGTGAGTGAGTTTATTAGGAGCTTGACTGGAAGAAAACAATGAGAGTCCTTATTTCCTCCATGAAGGTGAGGGGCCACTGCTGAGATGGAATGGACAGCTGTCTTCTCTGGTGTCTCTGGCTCTGAGATAGTGGAGTCTGCATCAGAGAAGTCAAGATCTGTCAGAGCTGCAACTAACTTCCGAGAGCGGCTGGGGCAGTTGATGAGGAAATGATCCAACTTTCCACAGTAAAGGCACAAATTGTCCCGGAACCTACGCTCCCTTCGCTCTGCACTTTCCCATTTCAATTTGGAGTCTATCTGCATAGGTTTAGTGCCAGGTTCTCGGGGACTTCTTTTTTTGGCCTCCCTGGGCATGACAGCAGACGGCGAGGTAGCTTGATTAATGTCATAATTCCAGGCAGCCCATCTCTCCTGTCACTTTTTGGATAGTCGCATGTCAATCTGAATGCAATAATTAATAAACGCATCCAATTGTACTGGGGTCTCACCACGGTCAAGCTCATCTTTTAATGAGTTGGATAGTCCTTTTCTGAAAAATGATAATTTTGCTGCGTTATTCCAATAAGTATAAACGGCCTATCTTTTAAAGTCCATCGCATATTCGGTTACAGGCCGTCGGCCCTGGCGTAATACTAGTTAGGCAGACTCGGCTGTGGCGCCACGATTGGGATCATCAATTAATGGATAAGCCCAAGCAATGGCTTTATGAGTAAGTAACATAATGATGCACGATACCTTGGATCGGTCCGTAGGAAACTGAGTGGCAGTTGTGTCGAAATATAGTCGGCACTGGTTGAGGAAACCCTGGAATTTGTTGCGGTCTCCGCCAAATCTAAATGGTGGCAACTTAGGCATTACTGCAGGTAGGGAGACTGCTGAAGCAGGAGACTGATTTTCCAGGAAAACAAGCCGATCTGTTAGTGCCTGCACGGTATTGCGTAGATCTTGAATTGCTTGTCCATAGACCTGGGCTTGGTGATTAGACTGTCCTTCAAAAGCCTCTGGTTTGGTTTGGTAAGCTTGAACTTCAGTACGCATATCGGACATCGTGGCTTGCATCTGCTTCATACGTGCATCCTTATTCACAGCGGACTCCATTCTTAGAGCTTGAGTATTCTGTCACGATACTGGTGGTAATAGCTGGAGTCCAGTAGCGGGAAACAGGGAGAACGCTAAAGGCAGCAAGTACACTGACAAGTGGGAACTCAGGTACAGTCTGGGACTTGTAGTTCCACGGCAGGTGCAGACGATAATCAGGTTGCTGACAGGTGTGCGGGATACAGAATAGGAGGAAGGAACGATCTGGAAAGAGACAGTGCCAGCAAGAGAACTGCAAGCAGGAGCTTTACACAATACTCAAGCAATGAGTGTTTAACCAGTCTGTATATTAAAGACAAACAGGTGGCGAGGGAGAAGCTTATTAGAAGCATGCTCCACCATCTCGGCAGAGGGCAAAGTTAAGGGCGGGGTAACCAAACAATAGGTAACCAGGGCATTCCTGAAAATCGCAAGCAAGTCAGTATCACTTGACAAAGGCTGCAATATGTAGTCGAAACGCGTTGCAACTGTCAAACAATTCTTGTACATTGGAGTTTGGCCATGATCTGTGTCAATCAGCACTCTATTTTAATACTGCAAGAATAAAAAAGCTGGACATTTATCCTGAGTGGCTATCATTACTCCGTAGCGCCAGACTACTTTCTTTTCCTTCCATTGCCTATAATAGAGGTTCCTTTTGAGCGGATTGCCATGAATCTGGTAGGACCAATTGTGAAATCAGCTAGGAGTCACCAACATATATTGGTGGTAATAAATTTCTACTTGTTACCCTGAGGCGGTACACCGACGACACACCTCGACGAAGCTTATTGCTCGAGAGTTGTTTGCCATGTTCTGTCGTGTTTGGTTGCCTAAGGAGATCCTTCCAAATCAGGGAATCCCGTTTATGTCTAAGATCACCAGGGAATTTTGTAAACATCTGCAGATTACGCAGCTACGCAGGTCGGTGTACCATCCGCAGACTGTTAAGACTAGTACAGTGGTTCACTAAAACGCTGAAAACTATGTTAAAAGGTGGTTTCCAAGGACGGGAAGGATTAGGACATGTTATTACCGTATTTAATGTTCGCCATCCGAAAAGTGCCACAGGTTTCTCACCATTTGAATTAATATATGGTAGGTATACCCGGGATCTGTTGGACATTGTTAAAGAAGCATGGGAACAAGCACCTACCCCCATAAAAGCGTAATTGACCACATTATGGTTATGCAGGGCCAGATTAGAGTGGTAATGCCGATTGTTAAGGACCATCTGTTGGATGCTCAGATGGCTCAAAGTATTAGGTATAATAGAAAGGCTATTGTCAGGCCCTTCAAAAAAAGAGATCGCATATTAGTGTTGGTACCCACTGCTGAAAGAAAATTCTTAGCCAAATGGCAAGGGTCCTATGAGATCCGGGAAAAAAATTGGGGAATTAAATTACAAAGTGTATCATCCTGGTAGGAGAAAACCAGAACAAATATACCATGTGAACTTCCTGGAGGCCTGGAAGGATAGAGAATGTATGGTGACTAATGTACCCCCCGTTATATCTCCTTTGGACCCTTTAACACCGGCCAAGGTAGACATCGGTGATGAGGAATCCAGAATGAAGATAGGGGACTCCCTAACAAAACAGCAAAGACGGGAGACTCGTAAATTAGTACAGCGCAATGCGGATGTATTCTCAGACCTGCCCGACCAAACATCAGTAATCGACATGACTGTCATTGAGCCTCACGTAAAGGTACGAATGAAGCCATATCATGTGATGGAGTCTCGCAGGCAAACCATTGTGGTGGAGGTGAAAAAAATGCTACAGCTAGGCATTATTGAAAAGTCCAGGAGTGAATGGGCTAGCCCTATTGCACTGGTCCCAGTTGGTTCATAACAATTTTGTAACGATTTCTGAAAGTTGAATAGTGTCAAAATTTGACCTTTATCCAATGCCCAGGGTGGATGAGTTAATTGACAGAATGAGATGAGCACAGTATTTTACAACTCTCTATTTGACCAAGGGTTACTAGGAAGTACCACTGACAGAATCAGCAAAAGAAAAGATCGCTTTTGTCACGCCGTTTGACAGCAAACCCAAAATAATGTGCAATAGATCTTAAAGAAGCTCGCTACTTGGGTAATGTGATAGGCCGAGAGGTTATCAAACCACAAATTAATAAAGTTGAAGCTATACATAACTTGCCCCGCCCCTTACCACAAAGTAGGTGATAACTTTCCTTGGCATAATGGGGTATTACAGGTGTTTCATACCCATTTTTGCTGGGAGATCAGCACATTTGACTGATCTCTTAGGCTACTTTCACATTTCCGTCTTTTACCCTCAGTCACAATCCGTTTTGTGTCTGATCCGTCGCAGATAGTGGTAAAAATTATATATCGGGGAGGGGAGAGAGAGAGAGAGAGAGATATTTTTAACCAGAAAGGAATTTACACATCTGACACAGTTGCTCATTTGACGGATTCCACGCCCATAGGCTTACATTTGTCATGCTTCTCCGACTGATGTTCCCGACAGATGATGTTTAAAAGCTGCTTGGTGATGTAAGTGCTTAACCCCTGTATGTTAAAGATACAAAAGTGTATGCAATAACACACTTTTCCTTAAATTTGTATTTTATATT
The DNA here is from genome assembly GCF_048569485.1 of Anomaloglossus baeobatrachus. Lineage (NCBI taxonomy): Eukaryota > Metazoa > Chordata > Amphibia > Anura > Aromobatidae > Anomaloglossus > Anomaloglossus baeobatrachus. Next base: position 362,329 of record NW_027442025.1, on the reverse strand, counting down.
AACCAATATAATAAAATTACCGTATTTTTCGGACTATAAGGCGCACATAAAAGCCTATAATTTTCTCAGAAATCGAAAGTGCGCCTTATATATGAATACAAGCGAGCATTATGCCTCCTGTTAAGAGACATGCTTACTCACCTAAACCGGTCGCTCCGGTGCTGGTTAACCAGATGGGCGGCGCTGTTCTCCGGGACTGGCACCTCCTCTTTTGGCCATCTTGCTCCTCTGTCTTCTTAAGCCTTTGTGCATGACGCGTCCACGTCATACACACTCGCCGGCACGGAGGTCCTGCGCAGGCGCACTACAATACCGTACTTTGATCTGTCCTGAGCAGGGCAGATCAAAGTGCGCCTGCGCAGGACCTCAGTGCCAGAGAGTGTGTATGACGTGGATGCGTCATGCACAGGCTTCAGAAGACAGAAGAGCAACATGGCTGAAAGAGGAGGCGCCAGTCCCGGAGAACAGCGGTGCCCATCTGGCCAACCAGCACCGGAGCGACCGGTTTAGGTGAGTAAAGTGTTTTTTATGTTTTACAGCGCGGCCTGCGCTCTTATAGATAGCATGTTAGAATGCTGTACATAAGAGCAGCGTCGAACTGGCTACCGGAGGAATCTCCAGTAATGCCAGGCCTGCATTCAGTTACCTGCATTGCACTCTGGAGGTCTCACCTGAGCTCCGGCGTGTAGCCTATACTGTACCGCGAGCGCCGAGTGATTGATTTCCCGGTGATTGCGGTTTAGTTCATGACAGCTGCAGACAGGCCGGGGTGATCTCTGGTGCTCTCACCTGAACTCCAGATTGCAGCCCAGCCTGTCTGCAGCTGTCATGAACTTAATGCACTGCGCCTTATAATCCGGGGCGCCTTATAAATGAACCTACGCGCTTTAGCAGGCGCTCATTGCTAATACGCCTTATAATCCGGTGCGCCTTATGGTCCGAAAAATACGGTACTTAATTGTCTCCTTTAAAGTCGTATCTGAACCTTAGTGTTAAAAATTTGGCAAAATACAAGGCTCCATAGGTCACTCCTGGTCAGAGACAGACCCAGAATTTCTCATGCTCAGTGAAATCAGGAACTCAGTGATGTCACCACGCGTTAGAAATACAGGGAGTGGTCTATGGAGCCTTGTTTTTTGAAAGAGGCTCTATAGGTTGAAGTACCGATTTGAGGGTCATCGTGGGACCAGTACATCATAGATTATGTTGGAGCATGTTTTTTTTTTTTGTTTTTTTTTTAAATAACTTTGTGAACAAGTGATAGTGTGGGGGAGTCATTATTCAAATTTTTTTTTCCTGTGTGTGTTTTTTTTCACTTTACACTTATTGGGTTAGGAATGAGAGTATCTGTTAAGATGCCTCTCCATTACTAACGCCTGGGCTTGATGCCAGTTGAGAATTTACAGCTGACATCAACACCAAACAGTATAACCCAGACTGCCACTGCAGTAGGGCAATCAGAAAAAGCTGAGGTGAAGCACCAGAATAGGCGCATCTATTAGATGTGGCATCTGCATGCTAGTATATTTAGGCTGGGAAGGGCGAAATACCCATGAACCTTTCCAGTCTCTTAATAACAGCCAGCATCTATCTGCTTTACCTTGGCTGGTTGTCAAAATAGGAGGATCCCCTTGTCGTTTGTTAAATGCATTTCCTTATTTAATTCCCAGTACTGCCCTGGGAGTCAGAGATGCATCCAGGCATCTTCTCCATGCTGTTTCCATTCCATTTGTGTGCCATTTCCATAAATTTCAGCAATATTCCTACCCCCAGCCCTTCTGGGGGGGGGGGGGGTCTGCCGGAAAATTGCTCGAGTTCTACATTAACTTGCATTATACTCATTACTTGAATTGACCCCGTCCCAGCATCGGCCCCGCTTGATTTGAGTACCGTGCACTCAAGCAGTTTAGTGCTCACTTACCACTACTCAGAAAGGAAAGATTGACATATTGCAGCGTTGATATGGCTGGAATTGTTTGAGGGTGCCATGTCACTTTGTCCCTGAGGTGCCATAAAAGCAGACCCCCTCCGATAACGTAAATAAACATATTTTACAATCTACACCCCTGAATTAATTCAAGTAATGCAGTAAGCATGTAAACATCACATGTGCCTCGAAAACTTTTATACCATTGAGTGGTGAAAAAGATTAATTACATTCTACTACTAAAATGTTTTTAGCCCCAAGTTTTTAATTTTTCTAATGGCTAATAAGAAAAAAATGGGACCACACAGTTTATTGTGCAATTTCTCCTAAGCGTGCCAATATCATACTTGTAATCGGGATCTACTTTTCAGCAGAAAGCTCAGAAGGGAAGGAGCAAATTATTATAGTGAAATTATGCAGTTATGGATTGCAGGTTTAATTACACATTGGCACAGCCTCTGAGGTGCCAGAACAGCAGAAATCCCCCATAAGTAACCTTATTTTACAAAATACACCTCTCAATGAATTCATCCAGGGGTACAGTGATCATATTGACACTACAGGTGTGTCACAGAATTTTATACCATTGGGTAGTGAAGAAAAAGGAAATATATTTTTACCAGAAAAACATTGTTTTAGTCTCAGATTTTACATTTTCACATGGGAAAATGGTTAACAATACCACCAAAATGTGTCACACAATTTCTTCTGAGCAAAGCAATACTCCATATATGGCTGCTGAGTACTACTTAGCCACACGGCGACACGTGCAAGGGAGGGAAGAAGCACTATTTGACCCTTGCAGCACAGATTTTCCTAGAATAGTTTGCAGACTCCAAATACAGAGCACCTAAGTGTCAGAAGAGCAGAATCTCCCCTCAAGTGCCCCCATTTTGAAATTACACCTGTCTGTGAAATTATCCACAGGTGTAGTGAATATTTTGACACCATGGGTGTTTTCCAGAAACAAGCAGCAATGGATGTTGCAGAGTGAAAATTGCAAATCTGCCATTGTATTGCTCAATACATTGTAAAGCCCATACATTGTGCCCAGCTCATGCTTCTAGACAAAGCCAGCTCCAGGTTTTTGTGGGCACCAGGTAAAAGTCTCAGTGGGCCTCATGCACACACAGACAAGCACATACACAGATATGTACAGATACAGGCATACATACCGTACATATATTTGAAGACAAATTCACAAAAATACATATAAACAGATAAATATATACACAGTCACACATACTGACATACATAGATATACACTTCATACATACACACAGAAACACATTAGAGATATTTTTCATATGGAAAAGCCAGCAACAAGCCTCACTCACCTCCCCTGCTTGTCTCCTATTCAGCTTCTCTCCGGAGGACATGTGGCTGTGCAGGGCGCGCTGCTTCATGGCCATCACCTCAACAGACATGGCGGCACAGAGTGCATTATGAGGCCATATATGCTAGGAGTGATGCTGCTGGGCCAGCACTGGGACTTTAATTCTCTTTGTTCTGGCCAGGCAGCGACACTGCTAGCAGACAAGGCCACACAGTGCACACTGCGACTGCTGTATATACATCACAGGAGACATAAATAGTAGAAACATTTTTCTCGGATCATTATATTATGTTGCTATCAAACAAGTAAATAGCCACTTTATAATGGCATATATTTTTAGGAAAAAAGGAGTTTTTGACTCATAATAAAGTACTAAAATAATTTTATTATTAACATATCAATTTTAAGTCATTACAAATAGTCAAGTACAATAGGTCAAGAATTTTTTTTTTTTTACGCTTCATTTTCTAACTATGTAACATATACCTTATCCTAAAATAAACATGAAAAAGAAAAACAAAGTTTGTACAGCATGGAACTAAGAATATATATATTTTTTTAACATTTTATATACATTTATTAGAAAAAGAATAAAACTAAAATGTGATCAAGCATGAAACACATTTTTTGGGGAAAAATTCATTACAATCAATAACATAAAACAAAGCGCTAGAAATAGCTTGTATTTGAGGAAACAAGTAGTGCATTATTGATGGTGAGAAGAAAACCTGGGTAAGACATTAGTAGAGGTTTCCAATGGTTTAGGGATGTTTGTGTACAGATGATGGTACATTCATCAATTATGTCAGTCCAAACAGCAACATATATATTTTCATACACAACAGATAGCTCTGGTACACCATGAATGAGAAGTCTCTGCACATCGGTACAGGTTATGTAAAAGGCAAGTCTGGTGTCTTCACAATGGTATCTTCTTCTGCCAGAAGCAGTTATAGAACTTACCAAGAAATGTGGCAGTGAGGGTAATAAGTCAATGTCCGTTTTCTAGATCCCATCTACCATCCGAAGACAAATTCCATGTCTTTAAATACGAGGCTCTCATCCTTTTTAGGCATTTGCTTGTCTGACAAAACCTGGTAGTCACTAGTTGAAACTCTGTATGCTGATGCAAGAGGTCTCATTCCTGATCTTGGAGTACTAATTTGTTGAGTAGGAGTCCCGTAAACTGTTACTGATGGTGTGGAGGCCGAAGTCACCGACGTCTTCTCTCCACTATCCATTATACTCTTATCAATACAAGGTTTCATACTAATCGTGATGCAATCTCCAAATATTTTTCCATCCCATCTTTACTTAATGCTTTCCTCGCCTGCAGTTTGGACTGGTACTGTATGTGCATCCAGTTCCCTGAATTGGACATCACATGTTTTACTATATTCCCGTACTGAGCAAACTTTAGTAAAATGTAGGAGGCGGAGGTTTGAGGAAACCCGAATACCGTAACCCAAGAATCATCCAGATGGTCATCAGATGTTAAAGCGTCACCTTGTGTGTAAAAGGGATCCACTTGTGCAGGAGAAAAGCTCCTTTCCTGGTTTGCATAACGGTTGCTGGACTAAAAACTCTTGCAGGTGCACATGGGGTGGATGGGACTACTCCTATGTGAGATGCCTGCACTGTGGAAAGGTTTGTCAGTTTTCTTGAACTTAAAGGTGTGGATCCAAGACTTGGGCTTAGAAGATCATCATAAATGCTTGCAACAGTGGGTGTGCCACTCTTATCTCTATGAGCTGGAAGCACAGGCTGAGGAGGAGAGCTCCCTGCTATCAATGGCGATCGCAGATCCATAATGCCGACTGATGGACGCAGCTGTGGAGTTACAGGGGTTGGTATATCACTCATGAGAAAGCCGGGCAGGAACTGGGCACCACCACCAGGCTTCAGAAAGGTTGGTGAACCCAGTGTCATTGGTTCACCACACAGCGACTCCAGAGAGAAAGTGGACATGACAGGAACAGCCACAAAACTCTGACTTTCAACGTGGATTTAAAAAAAAAAAAAAAAAATATCGGTACTAAAAATATTAATAAACTCCTCCACTGTTGAAGGGGGGCAGACTGCTTCCAATGCAGAGTTCATTTTCTTAACAAATTCTCTATTTTAATTTATATTAAATAGGTGGTCATCAGATTGCCTTACTGTAAGTAGGAAATTCTATAATTATATTACATATGTTAGCTACAAATATCGAGCGTGAAACAATGAATTTCCCCAATCAATACTCACTGGCTCATTCACAAATGGTTGCCCACAGGTTTATTCATCAAAACAGCCTTATATGTCTCTGATTTCTATGCAGCATGCGAGCTTGTGAGCAGGGCTGTGGAGTTGGTAAGACAAACCTGCAACTCCGACTCCTCAATTTCTCTTGCACCGACTCCAACTCCACGACTCTGACTCCCACATATATTGCTTATATTTAAGTGAAAAATGTATTGTAGTACAAGGTGAACATCAGATATTTAATGATTTTTATGATACAATAATCAAGATATTTAGAACATAAAATATATTTATTGGAATACAACTTTAGAACACAAAAATCTGTAATAAATTGTAAATATGTAATACACTAAGTAATATAGATTACGAAACGCGTAGTCCATACTGCATATACCTTGCACTTAACAACTTGTCAAAAGCTCTGGAATTTTTTATTCTTAGATAATAAAGTCAGAGAAAAAAAAAACAACAACTTTTGTTGCCCTTGGAGTCATTCTGCCTTGCTGGATCCTTCTTCATCTTGTTCTACATATCTTGGAAGTCTTCCACTTCAGGTCCGTGCAATAAGGAGAACAAGGACGCCGGGGCTTGAGCTCTGACAGGTGAGCTGGTCTACAACATTTATTTCAAAATGTATATATATATATATATATATATATATATATATATATATATATATTGAACTACTGTACCCAATTTATTATATATTTTAGGAGTCGGAGTCGGTCCATTTTATACCGACTCCACCAAAATGAACACCGACTCCAACTCCATGACTCCGACTCCACAGCCCTCCCTGAACAGGGAGGGACAAAGGATGGAAAGACAGAACAGTGGGGACACAGAGGGACAGAGCAGGGGAGATACAGAGTGCAAAGGAGACACAGCGGGTGGGGGAGACAGCGGGCAGGGGAGACACAGCGGGCGTGGGAGACACAGCGGGCGTGGGAGACACAGAGGGCGTGGGAGACACAGAGGGCGTGGGAGACACAGAGGGCGTGGGGGACACAGAGGGCGTGGGGGACACAGAGGGCGTGGGGGACACAGAGGGCGTGGGGGACACAGAGGGCGTGGGAGACACAGAGGGCGTGAGAGACACAGAGGGCGTGAGAGACACAGAGGGCGTGAGAGACACAGAGGGCGTGGGAGACACAGAGGGCGTGGGAGGCACAGAGGGCGTGGGAGGCACAGAGGGCGTGGGAGGCACAGAGGGCGTGGGAGGCACAGAGGGCAGGGGAGGCACAGAGGGCAGGGGAGGCACAGAGCGCAGGGGAGGCACAGAGCGCAGGGGAGACAGCGCAGGGGAGACACAGAGCGCAGGGGAGACACAGAGCGCAGGGGAGACACAGAGGGCAGGGGAGACACAGAGGGCAGGGGAGACACACACAGCTGCACACTTGTTACCACAAATTCATAAAGTCACAAAATAACAGCAATAAAAAATGAAAAACAATTAAAAAGTGCTGCAAAGAACATATCACAATTGTGTTGTGTAAAACATGGCCATTATCACTACAATATAATATAATGTATGATTTTATTGTGATCATGGTAAAAAAAAACCCCAAAACAACCATTCAATATATTGTAAAAGCCCTTAAAAAGAGCAGATATATTCCAGAAAGGGTATCAATGTCAGGAAAAAGGGGGGGGGGGAGGATATTAGGGCAGGCGATCATGGCATAAAAATAAAATTAGTTTTTACTGATAATTCAGGGTTTCTAAGAAACCCTCCACGACAGCACCACAGGAGTTGGGACAGGAAACACAAAGAGATTAAAAAAGCCCTCCCCACTCCAGTATTTTTTCCAAGTAACTACATTGGTACGAATGGTTCAAACTTTAAAATCAGTAATAAACCATAACATTTTTGCAACAAGTAGAGGGGGAATATCCATGCTGTCATGGAGGGTTTCCTATAAACTGAATTACCGGTAAATACTAATGCCTGCTTTACACGAGTCGATCTCTCGTGCGATTGCACGAGCGATCGTACCCGCCCCCGTCGTTTGTGCGTCACGGGCAAATCGCTGCCCGTGTCGCACAAACTCGTGTAACCCCCGTCACACATACTTACCAGCCGTACGACCTCGCTGTGGACGACGAAGTCCACTTCCTGAAGTGGGACGGACGTTCGGAGTCACAGCAACGTCATACGGCAGCTGGCCAATAGAAGTGGAGGGGCGGAGATGAGCGGGATGTAAACATCCCGCCCACCTCCTTCATTCCGCATAGCCGGCGGGTGCCGTGGGACGCAGGTAAGCTGTGTTCATCATTCCCGTGGTGTCACACGGAGCGACGTGTGCTGCCACGGAAACGATGAACAAGCTGCACAAATAAAAATAAACGATATTTTAAAAATAAACGACCAGTACACGACTCAAAATTTGTGAGCGATACTGCGTCGCCCGGAGGTGTCACACGAGACGACGTCGTGCGGTATGCCGGATGTGCGTCACGAAAACCGTGACCCCGACAACATATTGCACGATATATTGTCTCGTGTAAAGCTGGCATAATTCTACTTTCTCTACTCACCCACCATGACAGCACCACAGGAGAACTACAAACGAACATTTCTTAGGGGGGGGACACAACAGCCTGAAGGTCCTTACGGTCAAAGGCTAAAGGCCCCGTTACACGCAACGACGTATCTAATGATATATCGCCGGGGTCACGGATTCTGTGACGCACATCCGGCATCGTTAGTGACGTCGTCGCGTGCGACACCAACGAGCGGCCGTTAACAATGGAAAATACTCACCAAATCGTCCATCGTTTACACGTCATTCATTTTCAAAAAATCGTTGGTTGTTGAGGGCGCAGGTTGTTCGTCATTCCCATGGCAGCACACATCGCTATGTGTGACACCTCGGGAACGATGAACTACAGCGTACCTGTGTCCTCAACGAGCACCGAGGTGGGAGTGACGGAGATGCGGCTGCTTTCTGTCCCTCCGCTTCTATTGGTGGCCCGCTCTGTGACGCCGCTGTGACTCCGACCGAACCTCCCCCTTTCAGGGGAGGTTGTTCACCGCCCATAGCGACGTCGTTAGCGAGGGCTGTACATGTGACATGGACAAGTGAGATTGTGCGCCACGGGCAGCAATTTGCCCGTGACGCACACACGACGGGGGCGGGTGCCATCGCTAGCGATATTGCTAGCGATGCCGCTCCGTGTAAAGCCGCCTTTAGTCCTTTTTAGACAGTAAATTCAGTTTTTAGTGTTTTGTGAAGGTATAGACTGATCACCAGATAGCGGCTCTGCATATCTGCTCGATGGAAGCGTCAGCCTTCTCGGCCCAAGAGACAGACACCGATCTGGTAGAATGAGCTGTGAAGTCTTTCGGAGAAGATAGAGCTTGGTTTTTGTAAGCTTTGCTGACTGCTCTAGGTGTCAATTTTGTTTTTTGTCAGATTTGTACCTATATTCCGCCCCATGATGTGGACATAGAGATTATGGTTCTTCCTCACACAATCGGTTCTCTGAAGATAGTGTAAAAACAGCCTGCGTACATCTAAGGAATGAAATTCCCCTTTATCGTCACATGGATTCTGACAGAAAGATGGTAGTATTATATCTTAGGATCTGTGAAAATCCGATACTAGTTTTGGAAGAAATGAGTGGTCCTGATAGAAGATAATTCTGTTGTTCAGGATTTTTAGGTACGGCTGTCTAGTAGTGGTCTGTAATTCACCAACTCGTCTGGCTGACGTAATTGCTACTAGGATACAGTTTTTCAGGACAGGGTTCAATATCTGTTGAGGTGATAGACTCAAAGGGTTGTTGTGTTAGGCCCTTAAAGACTATATTCAAGTCCCGGCGAAGGACTAGATAAATTTGTTTCGGTTGCACTTCTGAAGTCATAAACCTAACTCACCGATAGCTTGCTAGATCTTCATCGAAGTATAAGCTACGGGCTGAGATTTGGATCTTGAAGGTACCAGGTTTAGGCCTTTGTCTAGCCATTCTGAAGAAAGTCCAAGATCTGAGCCACCTTAAGATAAAATGGATCTGGTAATTCATATCCACATCAGAAGGAGAAGGTCTGCCATAGTTTGCCCAAATATGGCGTTCGTAACAAGATTTCGGCTTTTCTGTAGCGTCTCAATCCCCTTGTCCGACAGGTCTCTGACTTTTAGGATTTTGGTTTCAGAAGCCATGCCATTAGGCTGAGCTTGTGAACTCTTGGTGGAATAGCGTCTTTGCCAGCACTGGAATTGATGGGAAGGCATAGGCTAAATTGAACTCCCACAAATGGGAGAGGGCATTCACGGCAAGACACCAATCGGTTGGATTTAGAAATAAAACAACGGTTTACTTTTGCGTTCGGCTGTCTTGCAAGGTGGATTACTTCCGGGTTGCCCCATCTCTCCACTAAGTTCTGAAATACTTTTGAATTTAGAGCCCACTCGCCCGAGTTAACATCTCTTTGACTGAGAGACTGCCTGCATGATTGTGGAGCCCTTCAGATGAAATGTGGAGAGAAATAGAAGGTGCTTCTCTGCTCAGCTCAGTATTTTTGTAGACATTTTTAGGCTGAGCTTGTGAACTCTTGGTGGAATAGCATCTTTGCCAGCACTGGAATTGATGGGAAGGCATAGGCTAAATTGAACTCCCACAAATGGGAGAGGGCATTCACGGCAAGACACCAATCGGTTGGATTTAGAAATAAAACAACGGTTTACTTTTGCGTTCGGCTGTCTTGCAAGGTGGACTACTTCCGGGTTGCCCCATCTCTCCACTAAGTTCTGAAATACTTTTGAATTTAGAGCCCACTCGCCCGAGTTAACATCTCTTTGACTGAGAGACTGCCTGCATGATTGTGGAGCCCTTCAGATGAAATGTGGAGAGAAATAGAAGGTGCTTCTCTGCTCAGCTCAGTATTTTCGTAGACATTTTTAGGCTTTTTTATGACGAGTGCTTCCTTGATGACAAAGGTGAGCCACCATCATCTCTGGATCAGTGGAGATGCTGCCTTGAGTGCTTCATCCACCGCATTTAGTTCTCTGTAGTTTGAGGGCCTTAGACTGATCTCGTGCGTTCAGAGCCCCTGGAAGGATATGTGCGCCACCATGCCCCCCTTGCTGGCTGGCGTCTGTGGTTATTGTTACTGGAGAATTCGGAGTCCAACAGCTCCTCCTTGGAGGTTTTTCATGGACATCCACCTTGGGAGAGATGATTTTATTGGTCTAGATAGGGGAAGCTTCCTGTATAGAGACGTGGGCAATCATCCCAGGCTGCTAAGATGGCTGTTTGGAGCATTCTTGTATGGAACTGAGCCCAGGCTACTGTTTGAATGCAGGATGTCATGGATCCTAGGACTAACATGGCCAATTTCAAAGTTACTGATCACTGGCTGTGGAGATCCGAAATCTGGATTTGATTCTGTCTAAAGCCAGTAGGATGCCGAGGAAAATCTTCTTCGTAGATGGATTTAGATCAGTTTTGTTGGTTCACTATCCATCCTAGTTCCTTCAGTACCATGAGGTTCCTCTGTACATGCTGCTCGAGCATTGGGGCTGAAGGAACAAGTATCAGGAAGTCGTCGAGGCAGGGTGGTTGATAACCAGGCGGTGTAGAGGAAAGAAGGTGAATGCCATCTTCATTCCGTCTTTGATGGTGTTCAGAACCCATTGGTTCCATGAGACTGTTGACCATTGGGGGAAGACTCTCGATAGATGTCCTCCTGCCATGCCAGAGTCATCGCTTATACTGATGCTGGGTACGCTCTTGCATTTCCTGGGAGGAAAAGATACTTCTACTTTCTCCTCTCTTGGGGTAGCTCCACCGTTATGACTTACCCCTTCCTTTATAATGAGAGAATTGGCCCTGAGAGCATGAAAAAATTTCTTGGGTTTTTGTTCCGGAATTGTTTTTTTGTGGCTTTGGCTAGAAGGTCGTCTAGAGCTGGTCCAAAAACATACTTTCCCTTGAAGGGGATGTTACAAATTTTAATCTTAGCAGTTTATTCACCACTCCATAGTTTGAGTCATAGGTCTCTTCTTGCGGAGTTAGAAAGTACTGCTAATTTTGCAGCAACACGGACTGATTCAGCCGAGGAGTCTACTAGGAACCCTGTAGCTTTCTGAAGCAGTGGAAAGGAAGCTAATAGGTCTTCTCTGGTGGGTGTCCCGAGAGAGGTGGTCTTCAAGTCGTCCCAGCCACATATATAGGGATCTTGTATACCTGTGGAGGCTACATTAGTGTTCCTTAGAACTAACAAGGTTTCCCACAATGTCACGAACAGGCTTTCATCCTCCTATCCATTGGGTCCCTGAGCTGTGAAAAGTCCTCAAAAGGAAATGCTGTCTTTTGGCAACTCTAGAGACCTAGACGTCCCCTTTAGAAAGTTCCCAAGTTTCGGCTGTATCGTCCTCAAGTGGGAAACCAGTGTCTAAGCTCCAAGAGAGTGCCTAGGCGTCTCTCCGGAATCTCCTATTCTGAAGGATTTAGTCCTGGATATTCTTATGAACAGGGAATCTTGCACTATTGGGCTTTCAGGCAGCCGAACATTATGTCCTGCACTGGCTTCGTAGTCTTTTCTACATTAACCCCCATGGTATCTCGCACAGCTCCCCGCAGCTCCTGAGAAGAAGTATCTTTCATTTTCAGGCCCTCCTTCTGTTTCGGACACAAAGTCATAATCCTCACCTAAGGGTCTGGGAGAGAAGTATGGGTCCTCTTTCGAGACAGAGACCGACACTTTAATGGGGTTTGGCTTCCATTCTTCGGGGCCGGGCCCGCTAAGGGTAGTGTTTGAGAGAAGGCTAAAGAGAAATGTACCTAGCGCACAAGATTTTTGATCCGCTGATAAGGGAAGGATGTTCTTCCCTGACCACCTGATCAGTGTAGGGGTGACACAGCTTTTTACTACTGGAAGACGGGAGTTTCTTAGCGCACATGATACACTTGAGGCTAGACGTTTTCTCCATCCCACCATCACAGTATACTTACTGGATCAGGGGTAGCGCTGGGTTTTACAGCACAGAGCGGAAAAGATTGCCCATTATGCAGTCCTACTTTAGGTTGTTTTCAAGCCAGGCACTTACATGTGAGTGCGAGGCCCCAGCACCATAATCCCATATGGGCGACTCTTCATCCTCAGACGGTCCAGGTAGGTCTCTCCATGAGAAGGCAAACCCATTGGTGCTGTAGCGGGGCTGAAACAGCGCTTGCGTTCTAGGGTGGAATGAATATTCCCGGAAGTACGTCATCTCCGCGTGCGCCGGTGACGTCACTTACTGCGTGCCATTGCCACCGCACGTTAGCAAGGAGGAGGTATCGGGGAGCTCAAGGAGGCCCCTGACATGTCGAACATGCTCCGCTTTACCTCATGTGAGACGCAGGGAGAGCAGGCAGGTCCCGAATCCAGGGGAGATGGGAGCAGCGATGGAGGAGGGAAGCGGAAAGCTCCGACCTCAGCTGCCCGGTGGTAAGATAAATTGTTTTACTTTCCCACAGTACTCTAGTCATTGGCCACAGAGCACCACAGGTCCTCTTCGTGCCCCAGTAGGGACAAGAAACAACACTGGAAAGGGGAGGTGGGGAGGAGTTTTTTAACCTCTTTGTGTTTCCTGTGGTGCTGTCGTGGAGGATGACTAGAGAAAACACTGATTATTTTTCTAGTAAAGTCAGTGTTGGATATGAACACCGAACTTTAAAGTTCAGGTCCACTCATCTCTACTCATACGTTACATGGCATCACTGCTGTCTGCACATCACAAGCAATGATTTAGCATATGTATATTTAGTATAGGTATGATTCAGTATCGTAGAGGTATGAAAGCCATTCTGTACTGCATCATTAGCAGCAGCAGCGGAGGTGAATTAGGAGATAATGCAGCAACTCACATGTGTATAATGAGATTGTACAGCAGCTGAGATATGTATAAAATGAGATTATGCAGCAGGTGAGGTGTGTATAATAAGGTTCTTCAACAGCTGTATAAAATGAGGTTCTGCAGCAGTTGAGGTGTGTATAATAAGGTTCTACAGCAGCTGTGTGTATGATGAAGTTCTACAGGAGCTGTGGTGTGTATGATGAGGTTCTGCAGCAGATGAGATGTGTATTATAAGATTCTAAAGCAGCTGAGACTCATATTTACAAGATTCTTCAGCAGCTGAGGTGGGTATTAGGTTTTGCATCAGCTGATGTGTATAATACAAGCTTCTGCAGTAGCTGAGATGTGTTTTATGAGGTTCTGCCGCAGCTGAGGTGTGTATTATAAGATTCTGCAGCAGCTGACGTTTGTATGATAAGGTTCTGCAGCAGCTTATATGTATTATGAGGTTCTGAAGCAGCTGAGATGTGTATTATAAGATTCTGCAGCAGCTGAGGTCTATTAAAATTCTTCAGAAGCTTTAGTTTACGGTTCTGCAGCAAAAGAGGTATGTATTATGAGGTTCTGCAGCAGCTGAGGTGTGTATTAAAAGATTATATTGCAGCTGAGATGTGTACTATGAGGTTCAGCAGCAGATGAGATGTGTCTGATAAGATTCTAAAGCAGCTGAGATGCATATTATAAGGTTCTGCAAGAACTGATGTGTGTATGATGAGGTTGTGCAGCAGCCCAGGTGTGTATTAAAAGGTTCTGCTGCAGCTGAGATGTGTATTATGAGGTTCAGCAGAAGCTGAGATGTGTATTATAAAGCTCTAAAGCAGCTGAGATACATATTTATAAGGTTCTGCAGCAGCTGAGGTGTGTATTAGGTTCTGCAGCAGTTGATATGTGTATTGTAAGGCTCTTCAGCAGCTGAGGTTTGCATTATAAAGGTCTTCAGCAGCTGACTTTGGTATTATAAGGTTCTGTAGCAGCTGAGGTGTTTATAATGAGATTCTTAAGCAGCTGAGGTGTGTATAATAGGGTTCTTCAACAGCTTTGTATATTGAGGTTCCACAGCCGTTGAGGTGTGTATAATGAGGTTCTGCAGCAGCTGTGTGTATGATGAAGTTCTACAGCAGCTGTGGTGTGTATTATGAGGTTCTGCAGCAGCTGAGATGCATTATCTAAGGCTCTTCTGCACCTGAGATGTGTATTATGAGGTTCAGCAGCAGATGAGATGTGTATTATAAGGTTCGATAGAAACTGAGATTCATATTTACAAGATTCTTCAGCAGCTGAGGTGGGTATTAGGTTTTGCAGCAGCTGAGGTGTATAATATAAGCTTCTGCAGCAGCTGAGATGTGTATTATGAGGTTCTGCAGGAGCTGCGATACATTATAAAAGGCTCTTCTGCAGCTGGGTTGTGTATTACAAGGTTCTGCAGCAGCTATATATATATTGGGGTTGTACAACAGCTGAGGTGTGTGATAAAATTCTGCAGCAACCGAAGTGTGAATTGTAAGGTTCTGCAGCAACTGAATTGTGTATGAGGAGCTTCTGCAGCAGCTGAGGTGTGTATTAAAAGGTTCTGCTGAAGCTGAGTTGTGTATTATTATAAGGTTCTAAAGCAGCTGAGATGCATATTTAAGAAGGCTCTTCAGTAGCTAAGGTGTGTATTAGGTTCTGCAGCAGCTGGGGTGTGTGATAAGATTCTGCAGCAGCTGAGAAGTATATTTTAAGGAGCTAAAGCAGCTGAGATGCATATTATAAGGTTATTGCGCAGCTAAGGTGTGTATTAAAGGGTTATGCTGCAGCTGAGATGTGTAATATGAGCAGCAGCTGAGATGTGTAATATGAGCAGCAGCTGAGATGTGTATTATCAGATTCTGCAGCAGCTGAGGTGTATTATGAAAGTCTGCAGAAGCTGAGGTGTGTATTATAAAGTTCATCAACAGCTGAACTTAGGTTCTGCAGCAACTGAGTTGTGTATGATGAGGTTCTGCTGCAGCTGAGATGTCTAATATAAGGTTCTGTAGCAGCTGAGATACATTATATATGGCTCTTCTGCAGATGAGTTTTATATTACAAGCTTTTGCAGCAGCTGATGTGTATTGAGGTTCTACAGCAGCTGAGGTGGGCATTAAAAGGTTCTGCAGACCCTGAGGGGTGTAAAATGAGGTTTTGCAGCAGCGGAAGTGTGTATTATAAGTATAAGGTTCTAAAGCAGCTGAGATACATAATATTAGGTTCTGCTGCACCTGAGATGTGTTCTGAGGTTCAGTAGCAATTGAGATGTGTATTATAAGGTTCTAAAGCAGTTGATATGTATATTATAAAGTTCTGCAGCAGCTGACGTTTGTATGATGAGGTTCTGCAGCAGCTGATATGTATTATGAGGTTCTGCAGCAGCTGAGATGCATTATCTAAGGCTCTTCTGCACCTGAGATGTGTATTATGAGGTTCAGCAGCAGATGAGATGTGTATTATAAGGTTCTAAAGAAGCTGAGATGCATATTTACAAGATTCTTCAGCAGCTGAGGTGGGTATTAGGTTTTGCAGCAGCTGAGGTGTATAATATAAGCTTCTGCAGCAGCTGAGATGTGTATTATGAAGTTCTGCAGCAGCTGGGGTGTGTAGTATAATATTCTGCAGCACCTGAGGTCTATTAAAATTCTTCAGAAGCTGAGGTGTGTATTATAAGGTTCTTCAGCAGCTGAGTTGGACATTACAAGATTCTGCAGCAGCTGATTTGTGTATTATGAGGTTCGTCAGCACCTGAGATGTGTATAATAAAGTTCTAAAGCAGCTGAAATACATATTATAAAAGTTTCTTCAGCAGCTGAGATGTGAAATATAAAATTTTGCAGTAACTGAGGTGTGTATTAAAAGTTCTCCTGCAGCTGAAATGTGCATTATAACTACATCTGCCGCATGATGTTGTAATGAGTGATTCACTACTAACATTTAAGCAGAGCCTGGATGCCTTTCTTGAAAAATTTAATATAACCAGTTATGTATATTAGATTTTATGACAGGGTATTGATCCAGGGAACTAGTCTGATTGCCGGATGTGGAGTCAGGAATGAAATTTTTTCCCCATTGGAACTTGTTTGCCACATTGGGGTTTTTTGCCTTCCTCTGGATCAACATGTTAGGCTACGGGTTGAACTAGATGGACTTAGAGTCTCCCTTCAACCTTAAAACTATGATACTATGATTATGAGGTTCTTCAGCAGCTGAGGTGTTTATTACTAGGTTCCGCTGCCCCTGAGGTGTGATAAGATTCTGCAGCAGCTGAAGTGTGTATTTTACGGTTCTGCAGCAAAAGATCTATGTATTATGAGGTTCTGCAGCAGCTGAGGTGTGTATTAAAAGATTCTTTTGCAGCTGAGATGTGTACTATGAGGTTCAGCAGCAGCTGAGATGTGTCTTATACGATTCTAAAGCAGCTGAGATGCATATTATAAGATTCTGCAAGAACTGATGTGTGTATGATGAGGTTGTGCAGCAGCCCAGGTGTGTATTAAAAGGTTCTGCTGCAGCTGAGATGTGTATTATGAGGTTCAGCAGGAGCTGAGATGTGTATTATAAAGCTCTAAAGCAGCTGAGATGCATATTTATAAGGTTCTGCAGCAGCTGAGGTGTGTATTAGGTTCTGCAGCAGTTGAGATGTGTATTGTAAGGCTCTTCAGCAGCTGAGGTTTGCATTATAAAGGTCTTCAGCAGCTGACTTTGGTATTATAAGGTTCTGTAGCAGCTGAGGTGTATATAATGAGATTCTTAAGCAGCTGAGGTGTGTATAATAAGGTTCTTCAACAGCTGTGTATAATGAGGTTCTACAGCAGCTGGGGTGAGCATTATAAGGTTTTTCAGCAGCTGAGGTGTATATAATGAGATTCTTAAGCAGCTGAGGTGTGTATAATAAGGTTATTCAACAGCTGTGTATAATGAGGTTCCGCAGCCGTTGAGGTGTGTATAATGAGGTTCTGCAGCAGCTGTGTGTATGATGAAGTTCTACAGCAGCTGTGGTGTGTATGATGAGGTTCTGCAGCAGCTAAGGTGTGTATTAAAAGGTTCTGCTGCACCTGAGATGTGTACTATGAGGTTCAGCAGCAGTCGAGATGTGCATTATAAGGTTCTAAAGCAGTTGATATGTATATTATAAAGTTCTGCAGTAGCTGACGTTTGTATGATGAGGTTCTGCAGCAGCTGATATGTATTATGAGGTTCTGCAGCAGCTAAGATGCATTATCTAAGGCTCTTCTGCACCTGAGATGTGTATTATGAGGTTCAGCAGCAGATGAGATGTGTATTATAAGGTTCGAAAGAAGCTGAGATTCAGATTTACAAGATTCTTCAGCAGCTGAGGTGTATAATATAAGCTTCTGCAGCAGCTAAGATGTGTATTATGAGGTTCTGCAGCAGCTGAGATACATTATATAAGGCTCTTCTGCAGCTGAGATGTGTATTACAAGGTTCTGCAGCAGCTATATATATATTGGGGTTCTACAACAGCTGAGGTGTGTGATAAAATTCTGCAGCAACCGAAGTGTGAATTATAAGGTTCTGCAGCAACTGAATTGTGTATGAGGAGCTTCTGCAGCAGCTGAGGTGTGTATTAAAATGTTCTGCTGAAGCTGAGGTGTGTATTATAAGGTTCTAAAGCAGCTGAGATGCATATTTAAGAAGGCTCGACAGCAGCTGAGGTGTGTACTATCAGATTCTGCAGCAGCTGAGGTGTGTATTAAAGGGTTATGCTGCAGCTGAGATGTGTAATATGAGCAGCAGCTGAGATGTGTAATATGAGCAGCAGCTGAGGTGTGTATTATAAAGTTCATCAACGGCTGAACTTAGGTTCTGCAGCAACTGAGTTGTGTATGATGAGGTTCTGCTGCAGCTGAGATGTGTAATATAAGGTTCTGCAGCAGCTGAGATACATTATATATGACTCTTTTGCAGATGAGTTTTATATTACAAGCTTTTGCAGCAGCTGATGTGTATTGAGGTTCTACAGCAGCTGAGGTGGGCATTATAAGGTTCTGCACACCCTGAGGGGTGTAAAATGAGGTTTTGCAGCAGCGGAAGTGTGTATTATAAGGTTCTAAAGCAGCTGAGATGCATAATATTAGGTTCTGCTGCACCTGAGATGTGTACTGAGGTTCAGTAGCAATTGAGATGTGTATTATAAGGTTCTAAAGCAGTTGATATGTATATTATAAAATTCTGCAGCAGCTGACGTTTGTATGATGAGGTTCTGCAGCAGCTGATGTATTATGAGGTTCTGCAGCAGCTGAGATGCATTATCTAAGGCTCTTCTGCACCTGAGATGTGTATTATGAGGTTCAGCAGCAGATGAGATGTGTATTATAAGGTTCTAAAGAAGCTGAGATTCATATTTACAAGATTCTTCAGCAGCTGAGGTGGGTATTAGGTTTTGCAGCAGCTGAAGTGTATAATATAAGCTTCTGCAGCAGCTGAGATGTGTATTATGAAGTTCTGCAGCAGCTGGGGTGTGTAGTATAATATTCTGCAGCACCTGAGGTCTATTAAAATTCTTCAGAAGCTGAGGTGTGTATTATAAGGTTCTTCAGCAGCTGAGTTGGACATTACAAGATTCTGCAGCAGCTGATTTGTGTATTATGAGGTTCGTCAGCACCTGAGATGTGTATAATAAAGTTCTAAAGCAGCTGAAATACATATTATAAAAGTTTCTTCAGCAGCTGAGATGTGAAATATAAAATTTTGCAGTAACTGAGGTGTGTATTAAAAGTTCTCCTGCAGCTGAAATGTGCATTATGAGGTTCTTCAGCAGCTGAGGTGTTTATTACTAGGTTCCGCTGCCCCTGAGGTGTGATAAGATTCTGCAGCAGCTGAAGTGTGTATTTTACGGTTCTTCAGCAAAAGATCTATGTATTATGAGGTTCTGCAGCAGCTGAGGTGTGTATTAAAAGATTGTGTTGCAGCTGAGATGTGTACTATGAGGTTCAGCAGCAGCTGAGATGTGTGTTATAAGATTCTAAAGCAGCTGAGATGCATATTATAAGATTCTGCAACAACTGATGTGTGTATGATGAGGTTGTGCAGCAGCCCAGGTGTGTATTAAAAGGTTCTGCTGCAGCTGAGATGTGTATTATGAGGTTCAGCAGGAGCTGAGATGTGTATTATAAAGCTCTAAAGCAGCTGAGATGCATATTTATAAGGTTCTGCAGCAGCTGAGGTGTGTATTAGGTTCTGCAGCAGTTGAGATGTGTATTGTAAGGCTCTTCAGCAGCTGAGGTTTGCATTATAAAGGTCTTCAGCAGCTGACTTTGGTATTATAAGGTTCTGTAGCAGCTGAGGTGTATATAATGAGATTCTTAAGCGGCTGAGGTGTGTATAATAAGGTTCTTCAACAGCTGTGTAAAATGAGGTTCCGCAGCAGTTGAGGTGTGTATAATGAGGTTCTGCAGCAGCTGTGTGTATGATGAAGTTCTACAGCAGCTGTGGTGTGTATGATGAGGTTCTGCAGCAGCTAAGGTGTGTATTAAAAGGTTCTGCTGCACCTGAGATGTGTACTATGAGGTTCAGCAGCAGTCGAGATGTGCATTATAAGGTTTGAAAGAAGCTGAGATTTATATTTACAAGATTCTTCAGCAGCTGAGGTGGGTATTAGGTCTTGCAGCAGCTGAGATGAGTATTACAAGGTTCTGCAGCAGCTATATATATATTGGGGTTCTACAACAGCTGAGGTGTGTGATAAAATTCTGCAGCAACCGAAGTGTGAATTATAAGGTTCTTCAGCAACTGAATTGTGTATGAGGAGCTTCTGCAGCAGCTGAGGTGTGTATTAAAAGGTTCTGCTGAAGCTGAGGTGTGTATTATAAGGTTCTAAAGCAGCTGAGATGCATATTTAAGAAGGCTCTTCAGCAGCTAAGGTGTGTATTAAACGGTTATGCTGCAGCTGAGATGTGTAATATGAGCAGCAGCTGAGGTGTGTATTATCAGATTCTGCAGCAGCTGAGGTGTGCATTAAAGGGTTATGCTGCAGCTGAGATGTGTAATATGAGCAGCAGATGAGATGTGTAATATAAGGTTCTGTAGCAGCTGAGATACATTATATATGGCTCTTCTGCAGCTGAGTTTTATATTACAAGCTTTTGCAGCAGCTGATGTGTATTGAGGTTCTACAGCAGCTGAGGTGGGCATTATAAGGTTCTGCAGACCCTGAGGGGTGTAAAATGAGGTTTTGCAGCAGCGGAAGTGTGTATTATAAGGTTCTAAAGCAGCTGAGATACATAATATTAGGTTCTGCTGCACCTGAGATGTGTACTGAGGTTCAGTAGCAATTGAGATGTGTATTATAAGATTCTAAAGCAGTTGATATGTATATTATAAAGTTCTGTAGCAGCTGACGTTTGTATGATGAGGTTCTGCGGCAGCTGATGTATTATGAGGTTCTGCAGCAGCTGAGATGCATTATCTAAGGCTCTTCTGCACCTGAGATGTGTATTATGAGGTTCAGCAGCAGATGAGATGTGTATTATAAGGTTCTAAAGAAGCTGAGATGCATATTTACAAGATTCTGCAGCAGCTGATTTGTGTATTATGAGGTTCGTCAGCACCTGAGATGTGTATAATAAAGTTCTAAAGCAGCTGAAATACATATTATAAAAGTTTCTTTAGCAGCTGAGATGTGAAATATAAAGTTTTGCAGTAACTGAGGTGTGTATTAAAAGTTCTCCTGCAGCTGAAATGTGCATTATGAGGTTCTAAAGCAGCTGAGATGCATATTATAAGGTTCTTGAGCAGCTAAGGTGTGCATTAAAGGGTTATGCTGCAGCTGAGATGTGTAATATGAGCAGCAGCTGAGATGTGTAATATGAGCAGCAGCTGAGATGTGTATTATCAGATTCTGCAGCAGCTGAGGTGTATTATGAAAGTCTGCAGAAGCTGAGGTGTGCATTATAAAGTTCATCAACAGCTGAACTTAGGTTCTGCAGCAACTGAGTTGTGTATGATGAGGTTCTGCTGCAGCTGAGATGTGTAATATAAGGTTCTGTAGCAGCTGAGATACATTATATATGGCTCTTCTGCAGCTGAGTTTTATATTACAAGCTTTTGCAGCAGCTGATGTGTATTGAGGTTCTACAGCAGCTGAGGTGGGCATTATAAGGTTCTGCAGACCCTCAGGGGTGTAAAATGAGGTTTTGCAGCAGCGGAAGTGTGTATTATAAGGTTCTAAAGCAGCTGAGATGCATAATATTAGGTTCTGCAGCAGCTAAGGTGTATAATATAAGCTTCTGCAGCAGCTGAGATGGGTATTATAAGCTTCTGTAGCAGCTGAGGTCTATTAAAATTTTCCAGAACCTGAGGTGTGTATTATAACGTTCTGCAGCAGCTGAGATGTGTTATAAGGTTTTGCAGCAACTTAGGTGTGTATGATGAGGTTCTGCAGCAGCTGATGTATTATGAGGTTCTGCAGCAGCTGAGATGCATTATCTAAGGCTCTTCTGCACCTGAGATGTGTATTATGAGGTTCAGCAGCAGATGAGATGTGTATTATAAGGTTCGAAAGAAGCTGAGATTCATATTTACAAGATTCTTCAGCAGCTGAGGTGGGTATTAGGTTTTGCAGCAGCTGAGGTGTATAATATAAGCATCTGCAGCAGCTGAGATGTGTATAATGAGGTTCTGCAGCAGCTGTGTGTATGATGAAGTTCTACAGCAGCTGTGGTGTGTATGATGAGGTTCTGCAGCAGCTAAGGTGTGTATTAAAAGGTTCTGCTGCACCTGAGATGTGTACTATGAGGTTCAGCAACAGTCGAGATGTGCATTATAAGGTTTGAAAGAAGCTGAGATTTATATTTACAAGATTCTTCAGCAGCTGAGGTGGGTATTAGGTTTTGCAGCAGCTGAAGTGTATAATATAAGCTTTTGCAGCAGCTGAGATGTGTATTATGAGGTTCTGCAGCAGCTGAGATACATTATATAAGGCTCTTCTGCAGCTGGGTTGTGTATTACAAGGTTCTGCAGCAGCTATATATATATTGGGGTTCTACAACAGCTGAGGTGTGTGATAAAATTCTGCAGCAACCGAAGTGTGAATTGTAAGGTTCTGCAGCAACTGAATTGTGTATGAGGAGCTTCTGCAGCAGCTGAGGTGTGTATTAAAAGGTTCTGCTGAAGCTGAGGTGTGTATTATAAGGTTCTAAAGCAGCTGAGATGCATATTTAAGAAGGCTCTTCAGCCGCTAAGGTGTGTATTAAAGGGTTATGCTGCAGCTGAGATGTGTAATATGAGCAGAAGCTGAGATGTGTAATATGAGCAGCAGCTGAGATGTGTATTATCAGATTCTGCAGCAGCTGAGATGTGTATTATCAGATTCTGTAGCAGCTAAGGTGTATTATGAAAGTCTGCAGAAGCGGAGGTGTGCATTATAAAGTTCATCAACAGCTGAACTTAGGTTCTGCAGCAACTGAGTTGTGTATGATGAGGTTCTGCTGCAGCTGAGATGTGTAATATAAGGTTCTGTAGCAGCTGAGATACATTATATATGGCTCTTCTGCAGCTGAGTTTTATATTACAAGCTTTTACAGCAGCTGATGTGTATTGAGGTTCTACAGCAGCTGAGGTGGGCATTATAAGGTTCTGCACACCCTGAGGGGTGTAAAATGAGGTTTTGCAGCAGCGGAAGTGTGTATTATAAGGTTCTAAAGCAGCTGAGATGAATAATATTAGGTTCTGCTGCACCTGAGATGTGTACTGAGGTTCAGTAGCAATTGAGATGTGTATTATAAGGTTCTAAAGCAGTTGATATGTATATTATAAAGTTCTGTAGCAGCTGAGATGTATTATAAGGTTTTACAGCAACTTAGGTGTGTATGATGAGGTTCTGCAGCAGCTGAGATGTGTACTATGAGGTTCAGCAGCAGCTGAGATGTGTATTATAAAGCTCTAAAGCAGCTGAGATACATATTTATAAGGTTCTGCAGCAGCTGAGGTGTGTACTAGGTTCTGCAGCAGTTGAGATGTGTATTGTAAGGCTCTTCAGCAGCTGAGGTTTGCATTATAAAGGTCTTCAGCAGCTGACTTTGGTATTATAAGGTTCTGTAGCAGCTGAGGTGTATATAATGAGATTCTTAAGCAGCTGAGGTGTGTATAATAAGGTTCTTCAACAGCTGTGTATTGAGGTTCTACAGCAGTTGGTGTGTATAATGAGGTTCTGCAGCACCTGTGTGTATGATGAAGTTCTACAGCAGCTGTGGTATGTATGATGATGTTTTGCAGCAGCTAAGGTGTGTATTAAAAGGATCTGCTGCACCTGAGATGTGTACTATGAGGTTCAGCAGCAGTCGAGATGTGTATTATAAGGTTCTAAAGCAGTTGAGATGTATATTATAAATTTCTGCCACAGCTGACGTTTGTATAATGAGTTTCTGCAGCAGCTGAGATGCATTATCTAAGGCTCTTCTGCACCTGAGATGTGTATTATGAGGTTCAGCAGCAGATGAGATGTGTATTATAAGGTTCTAAAGAAGCTGAGATGCATATTTACAAGATTCTTCAGCAGCTGAGGTGGGTATTAGGTTTTGCAGCAGCTGAGGTGTATAATATAAGCTTTTGCAGCAGCTGAGATGTGTATTATGAGGTTCTGCAGCAGCTGAGATACATTATATAAGGCTCTTCTGCAGCTGAGTTGTGTATTACAAGGTTCTGCAGCAGCTATATATATATTGGGGTTGTACAACAGCTGAGGTGTGTGATAAAATTCTGCAGCAACCGAAGTGTGAATTGTAAGGTTCTGCAGCAACTGAATTGTGTATGAGGAGCTTCTGCAGCAGCTGAGGTGTGTATTAAAAGGTTCTGCTGAAGCTGAGGTGTGTATTATAAGGTTCTAAAGCAGCTGAGATGCATATTTAAGAAGGCTCTTCAGTAGCTAAGGTGTGTATTAGGTTCTGCAGCAGCTGGGGTGTGTGATAAGATTCTGCAGCAGCTGAGAAGTATATTTTAAGGAGCTAAAGCAGCTGAGATGCATATTATAAGGTTATTGCGCAGCTAAGGTGTGTATTAAAGGGTTATGCTGCAGCTGAGATGTGTAATATGAGCAGCAGCTGAGATGTGTAATATGAGCAGCAGCTGAGGTGTGTATTATCAGATTCTGCAGCAGCTGAGGTGTATTATGAAAGTCTGCAGAAGCGGAGGTGTGCATTATAAAGTTCATCAACAGCTGAACTTAGGTTCTGCAGCAACTGAGTTGTGTATGATGAGGTTCTGCTGCAGCTGAGATGTGTAATATAAGGTTCTGTAGCAGCTGAGATACATTATATATGGCTCTTCTGCAGCTGAGTTTTATATTACAAGCTTTTACAGCAGCTGATGTGTATTGAGGTTCTACAGCAGCTGAGGTGGGCATTAAAAGGTTCTGCAGACCCTCAGGGGTGTAAAATGAGGTTTTGCAGCAGCGGAAGTGTGTATTATAAGGTTCTAAAGCAGCTGAGATGCATAATATTAGGTTCTGCAGCAGCTGAGGTGTATAATATAAGCTTCTGTAGCAGCTGAGGTCTATTAAAAATTTTCAGAACCTGAGGTGTGTATTATAACGTTCTGCAGCAGCTGAGATGTATTATAAAGTTTTGCAGCAACTTAGGTGTGTATGATGAGGTTCTGCTGCAGCTGAGATGTGTATTATGAGGTTCAGCAGCAGCTGAGATGTGTATTATAAAGCTCTAAAGCAGCTGAGATGCATATTTATAAGGTTCTGCAGCAGCTGAGGTGTGTACTAGGTTCTGCAGCAGTTGAGATGTGTATTGTAAGGCTCTTCAGCAGCTGAGGTTTGCATTATAAAGGTCTTCAGCAGCTGACTTTGGTATTATAAGGTTCTGTAGCAGCTGAGGTGTTTATAATGAGATTCTTAAGCAGCTGAGGTGTGTATAATAAGGTTCTTCAACAGCTGTGTATAATGAGGTTCCGCAGCAGTTGAGGTGTGTATAATGAGGTTCTGCAGCAGCTGTGGTGTGTATGATGAGGTTCTGCAGCAGCTGTGGTGTGTATTAAAAGGTTCTGCTGCACCTGAGATGTTTACTATGAGGTTCTGCAGCAGTCGAGATGTGTATTATAAGGTTCTAAAGCAGTTGACATGTATATTATAAATTTCTGCCGCAGCTGACGTTTGTATAAGGTTCTGCAGCAGCTGATATGTATTATGAGGTTCTGCAGCAGCTGAGATGCATTATCTAAGGCTCTTCTCACCTGAGATGTGTATTATGAGGTTCAGCAGCAGATGAGATGTGTATTATAGGGTTCGAAAGAAGCTGAGATGCATATTTACAAGATTCTTCAGCAGCTGAGGTGGGTATTATGTTTTGCAGCAGCTGAGGTGTATAATATAAGCTTCTGCAGCAGCTGAGATGTGTATTATGAGGTTCTGCAGCAGCTGATATGCATAATATTAGGTTCTGCAGCAGCTAAGGTGCATAATATAAGCTTCTGCAGCAGCTGAGATGTGTATTATGAGGTTCTGCAGCAGCTGATATGCATAATATTAGGTTCTGCAGCAGCTAAGGTGTATAATATAAGCTTCTGCAGCAGCTGAGATGTGTATTATGAGGTTCTGCAGCAGCTGATATGCATAATATTTGGTTCTGCAGCAGCTAAGGTGTATAATATAAGCTTCTGCAGCAGCTGGGGTCTATTAAAATTCTTCAGAACATGAGGTGTGTATTATAAGGTTCATCAGCAGCTGAGATGTATTATAAAATTTTGCAGCAACTTAGGTATGTATGATGAGGTTCTGCAGCAGCTGAGATGTGTATGATGAGGTTCTGCAGCAGCTGAGATGTGTATTATGAGGTTCTGCAGCAGCTGAGATGTGTATTACAAGGTTCTGCAGCAGCTGAGATACATTATATAAGGCTCTTCTGCAGCTGAGTTGTGTATTACAAGGTTCTGCAGCAGCTATATATATATATATATATATATATATATATATATATATATATTGGGGTTGTACAACAGCTGAGGTGTGTGATAAGATTCTGCAGCAACCGAAGTGTGAATTATAAGGTTCTGCACCAACTGAATTGTGTATGAGGAGCTTCTGCAGCAGCTGAGGTGTGTATTAAAAGGGTTTGCTGAAGCTGAGATGTGTATTATAAGGTTTTAAAGCAGCTGAGATGCATATTTAGAAGGCTCTTCAGCAGCTAAGGTGTGTATTAGGTTCTGCAGCAGCTGAGATGTGTATTTTAAGGAACTAAAGCAGCTGAGATGCATATTATAAGGTTCTTCAGCAGCTGAGGTGTGTATTGTGAGGTTCAGCAGCAGCTGAGATGTGTAATATAAGGTTCTGTAGCAGCTGAGATACATTATATATGGCTCTTCTGCAGCTGAGTTTTATATTACAAGCTTTTGCAGCAGCCGATGTGTATAGAGGTTCTACAGCAGCTGAGGTGGGCATTATAAGGTTCTGCAGACCCTGAGGGGTGTAAAATGAGGTTTTGCAGCAGCGGAAGTGTGTATTATAAGGTTTAAAGCAGCTGAGATGCATAATATTAGGTTCTGCAGCAGCTGAGGGGTGTATTATAAGGTTTTTCAGCAGCTGAGTTGGATATTACAGGATTCTGCAGCAGATGAGATGTGTATTATAAGGTTCTAAAGAAGCTGAGATGCATATTTACAAGATTCTTCAGCAGCTGAGGTGGGTATTATGTTTTGCAGCAGCTGAAGTGTATAATATAAGCTTCTGCAGCAGCTGAGATGTGTATTATGAAGTCCTGCAGCAGCTGGGGTGTGTAGTATAATATTTTGCAGCAGCTGAGATGTGCATTATATGGTTCAAAGCAGTTGAGATGCATATTATAAGCTTCTGCTGCAGCTGAGGTGTTAATGATGAGGTTCTGCAGCAGCTGAGGTGTGTATCATGAGGTTCTGTAGCAGCTGCAGTGTATATTATTAAGTGCTGCAGCAGAGTAAGTGTGTATTATGAGATTCTTCAGTAGCTGTGGTTTCTATTATGAGGTTCTGCAGCAGCTGAGTTGTGTATGAGGATCTTCAGAATATTACATAATTCAGCGTGGATTTAAATTGTCCTACAAAATTATTTTGAGCATTGACAACTAAAGTGAGCCCAGACTAATTAATAAATGGATTGCGGTATATTTACCGTAGTTGTTGCATACACAGCGCCTCCCGTTCTCATATTGTGTATGTGGTACTGCAGCTCAGGTCAGTGGAGCTGAGAAGCAGACACATATCCCCAGGACACTTTATTATGTAGAAAACGAGATTTTTTTCCAATTTCGTACTATCTCCTTTAACATCTGTATTTTGGCCTTCTTTGTCCTCCTGAGTACATTCATCATTGATCACCAGCTCCATCGTGCAGTGTCTGGACTTTTCATTCTGTACATTTATCCACAGGATTTGTATAATTGATGCTGATCCCACAAATAGGGCCACGACCTGTGCCGCTCTCAGCCCAGAGATGGCAAAACTCCCATCTGTGTGTCCAAAAATTTACACCATCCACAAAAAGCAGCAGTGCCTCATTCTCCAGATACATGGGTGCCCCATTGGAGAGATATGCATTATCTAATATCCATGGATCCAGCATAAATGGAGATCAGAGAACCTCTAAGGCTGGGGCCACACGGGGCACTACTGCGATGCTCGTATGAGACTCGGCTCGTGCTGGCAGCACAGCAGGAGCAGAGTGTCATGCGAGCGTGCCTGCGTCTGAGGTCCGACCCTGCGAGCAGACCTCAGCTGCGGGGGACGGGCCAGCGATGCGGAGGGGCGGACCAGCACTGCAGAGGGGCAGGCCGGCATGGAGGAGGGGAGGAAGGGATTTCTCTCCCTCTCTCCTCCGTAGCCGGCTATTACGATTCTCGCTCTGCACGCGCAGTACACCGGTGTACTGCGAGTGCAGTGCGATTTTTCTCTTGCCCCATTCACTTGAATGGGTGCGAGAGAAAGAGTCTCTCCTTACAATCGCAGCATGCTGCGATTGTATTCTCGGTCCGATTAGGGCTGAGAAAATAATCGCTCGTGTGCGCTGACACACAGGCTAGAATTGGTCCGAGGGGAATGCGATGTTTTATCGCACTCCACTCGCACCGATTTTCTCGCCGTGTGGCTTAGGCCTAAAAGAACGAGGTCAGATGTGGTGGAATTAATGTGGATTTGAGGTGCAGATTCTCAAGCACAAATTTGGAGGCGTTTATTTTACAATACATTTGAGGAAATCAATATTCTTGGGATACCAAAAAAATGGCCTCCTGTCCTCATTTTTGTCTTGAGAAACTGGGTAAAAAATAGTAGGGTGGGGGCAGCAAAGGGCAGTTTTGCACAGGGCACCAATCAGGCTAAGGCTGGCCCTGCCTAGTGTATTGTATATCTCTTCCCATATTTTCTGTCTAACGTGTCTGAAGTATTCTACTGTATGCTAAATGTTCACAATGATGTGATAAAACATACGGTACTATATACAGAATGCTTTTTTTATTTTTTGTTACCATGATCATCGTGAAATCATACACCTTATTGTATTGCAGCGAAAATGGCCATGTTGACGCAATACAATTGTGTTATGCTCTTTGCTGCACTGTAAATTAATTGTTTTTAATTTATTGCTGCTTTTTCTTGTGATTTTCTGAATTTACGGTAACAGTTTTGAAAAATTGCAGCTCTGTGTCACCCCCCGCGCTGTCTGTGTCCCCCCCGCGCTGTCTGTGTCCCCCCCCCGCGCTGTCTGTGTCCCCCCCCCGCGCTGTCTGTGTCCCCCCCCGCGCTGTCTGTGTCCCCCCCCGCGCTGTCTGTGTCCCCCCCCGCGCTGTCTGTGTCCCCCCCCCGCGCTGTCTGTGTCCTCCCCCGCTGTCTGTGTCCTCCCCCGCTGTCTGTGTCCTCCCCCGCTGTCTGTGTCCTCCCCCGCTGTCTGTGTCCTCCCCCGCTGTCTGTGTCCTCCCCCGCTGTCTGTGTCCTCCCCCGCTGTCTGTGTCCTCCCCCGCTGTCTGTGTCCTCCCCCGCTGTCTGTGTCCCCCTCCCGCCCCCCTGTCTGTGTCCCCCTCCCGCCCCCCTGTCTGTGTCCCCCTCCCGCCCCCCTGTCTGTGTCCCCCTCCCGCCCCCTGTCTGTGTCCCCCTCCCGCCCCCCTGTCTGTGTCCCCCTCCCGCCCCCTGTCTGTGTCCCCCTCCCGCCCCCTGTCTGTGTCCCCCTCCCGCCCCGCTGTCTGTGTCCCCCTCCCGCCCCGCTGTCTGTGTCCCCCTCCCGCCCCGCTGTCTGTGTCCCCCTCCCGCCCCGCTGTCTGTGTCCCCCCTCCCGCCCCGCTGTCTGTGTCCCCCTCTTCCCCCACTGTCTGTGCCCCCCCCCCCCCCCGCCTGTGTGTCCATATATGTACCAAATGAGGTCATGAATGGCACCTAAGGTAGTGGACTGCCAAATGTGTTCGCTCCTACTTAGTGCTGGCAGTCCTTATACCGGTCCTGTCCCTTAGGCTGGACTCACATTAGCGTATGGCATCCGATGCGAGAGCATTGGATGCAATATGCTAATGACCCCCGACTCAGGCTCTGCTGTGAGCCTGAGCCGAGTGTCATGCGACTGTGACCCGATCTTGCAATCGGGTCACAGCTGTGAAGGAGCGGACGAGAGGGAGAGGTTAATCCCCCCCCCCATCTCCTCCATTGTCAGCCTGTGCGTATATCGTACTGCACTGGGACAACATCCGAGTGCAGTCCGGTTTCTCTCACACCCATTCACTTGAATGGGTGCGAGGGATACGGCTCTAGCAGAAAATCGCTGCATGCTGCCGCTTTTCTCGCATCCAGAATCTGTATACGAGAAAAGCTGACCAATTGCTCTCCCTCATTGACTAACATTGGTCTGAATGCAATGCGAGATGTTCTTGCATTGCACTCATCCGATTTCAATGCTCGTGTGAGCGTACCCTTATTTGCGGAATTACACATAGCTCCGCCACCTATTTGATATTTTTAACAAGTTATCTGACAATGAGTTGCTTGACATGCGAGTCATGTGATGTGGGCGTGTATTGTCCTACGGACGGCAGGTCCTGCAAGTCATGTGACTTGTCACTTGTCTGCGGGCCATTTTTTCAGCCTTTCGGCATGCAACCTGCACTGTATTGGGAATTTTTACTTGCGCTTGGCTTGCATCGCTGTGCAGGTTTTGCTGCGATTGCTATAATGTGCGATTTTCATTATAGGACCTTTGTGCAATGTGACCAAGTGCTGTCATGTGCTCTGCCCCAGCTGAAGGACTTAAACCTCAGATCATCAAGTGCATGCTCATGCCACATATTTTTGTTTGCTGATGCCAGCTCACCCATTCCCACATACCCTGATGAGTGATATAGCGAAATGCATCAGGAAGAAGATGTGAGCAGTTGTCATGAAAGGAAGACCAGAGGGGCACTGTGTGGATCTGTAATCCTGCCCCCACCTATTTTGGGTGCCATCCATGACCTCATTTGGGACATAAGTGTCCATTTCAATAAATTTGAATATCATCAAAAGTTAATTTATTTCAGTAATTCAATACAAAAAGGGAAAATGCACATATTATGACTTATTACAAACAGAGTGATCTATTTCAAGTGTTTATTTTTGTTAATGTTGATGATTATGGCTTACAACCAATAAAAGCTCAAATGTCGTTATCTCAGAAAAGTAGAATAATTACACCTGCAAAGGCTTCCTAAGTGTTTAAAATAGTCCCTTAGTCTGGTTCAGTAGGCTACACAATTATGGGGAAGACTGCTGTCTTGACAGATGTCCAGAAGGCAGTCATTGACACACTCCACAAGGAGGGTAAGCCACAAAAGGTCATTGCTAAAAAAGCTGGCTGTTCACAGAGGGCTGTGTCCAAGCATATTAATCGAAAGTTGAGTGGAAGTAAAAAGTGTGGTAGAGAAAGTTGCACAAGCAATTGTTAAGAAAAGGCCATTCAAAAATTTGGGGGAGATTCACAAGGAGTGGACTGCTGCTGGAGTCAGTGCTTCAAGAGCCACCACACACAGACATATCCAGGACATGGGCTACATGTGTTGCATTCCTTGCGCCAAGCCACTCATGACCAATAGACAACGCCAGAAGCGTCTTACCTGGGCCAAGGAGAAAAAGAACTGGACTGTTCCTCAGTGGTCCAAGGTGTTGTTTTCAGATGAAAGTAAATTGTGCATTGCATTTGGAAATCAAAGTCCCAGAGTCTAGAGGAAGAGTGAAGAGGCCACAATCCAAGCTGCTAGAGGTCTAGTGTGAAGTTTCCACAATCAGTGATGGTTTGGGGAGCCATGTCATCTGCTGGTGTAGGTCCACTGTGTTTTTTCAAGAACAAAGTCAGTGCAGCCATCTACCAGAAAATTCTAGAGCACTTCATGTCTCTCTCTGCTGACAAGCTTTTTGGAGATGGAAATTTGATTTTCCAGCAGGACTTGGCACCTGTCCACACTGCCAAAAGTACCAATACCTGGTTTAATAACCACTGTGCTTGAATGGCCAGCAAACTCGCCTGACCTAAACCCCATAGACAATTGTTTTGCCAAGTATTTAAAGGGATCGTATACAGCTTTAAAGGGAACCTGCCATCAGAAATTTTGCTTTAAACCTAAAAGTTTCCCCTTCTGCAGCTCGTGGGCTGCATTCTAGCAAGGTTCCTGTTATTTTTTTGCCCCCTTTTAGACCAAATATAATACTTTATAAAGTTGTACCTTTTGGGATGCAAATCTTCTAAATCGTCCATGGGGGCGGGCTCTCTGGTGTCCGTTACTGTCGATCCTGCCGATTTACGCCGTCCCCCAACGAGATTATGGGCGGCGCTGTGATTATCCTCGCAAGTGCCCGCCCATAATGTAGTGCCCGCACTTTCCTCTCTGCCTCCAGCGTTCTGCGCAAGCGCTGGCCGTAACCGGTGGTGTACTGCTCCGTTCCTTCCATCTATTGCCTGCTCCAGGGAAAGATGGGAAAGAGGGGATGTGCGGTCATCTGGCCAGCGCTTGCGCAGAACGCTGGAGGCAGAGGGGAAAGCGCGGGCACTAGATTATGGGCGGGCACTTGCGATGACAATCACAGAGCCGCCCATAATCTCGTGCCTGCGCAAACGTCACCAGCGGTCACACTGTGCACGCAGTGCACAGTCCCGCTACAGTGGCACTGCGCATGCGCAGGACCTCGGGCGCACTGGGCGGCGAGCTGAAGTATGAAATGGAGCATTGGGGGACGGCGTAAATCAGCAGGAGGGACAGTAACAGACACCAGAGAGCCCGCCCCCATGGTAATTTAGAAGATTTGCATCCCAAAAGGTACAACTTTATAAAGCATTATATTTGGTCTAAAAGGGAGCAAAAAAACAACAGGAACCTTGCTAGAATGCAGCCCAGGAGCTTCAGAGGGGGAAACATTTAGGTTTAAAGCAAAATTTCTGATGACAGGTTCCCTTTAAAGAAGGCGACTAATTTTATTAGAATGATTACAGAAAATAGGAAATAGTGTGATATTGCGTACACTTTTGCATAATAAAGATCACAAAGGTAAAGTACTTACATTACACACTAAAAAAGAAGAATCTTCACCAGGAGCTACACGCATTATCTGCCCGAAATATCAGCTGTGAGAAGCAAAACAGCGAAGACAGAGAAACTCCTGGGATCCACACTGTGGTGTCAACGGGCGTCCCCTCCACAGGTAAACAGGCTTCTGCTTCACTGAAATCTTCACCAGTCTATATCCCACTTGAAAACAAATTGCTTGCGTAACCAAATGTTACACAAACTCTAATAGGTTCCCCATTTGTCCAATATAGTATCCCTCTTCTGAGTGGCCAGCTCTTCAGATGCCAATCTACACTGGACAAATGCATCATCGGATGAGACATGCCAAAAAGCTCCTGGTTTCAGATGTTTTACAATACTATAAACACACGCACATTCTCAGTAAATATTGATAAGAAAACTATGTGGTACTGAGTGATACTATAAACATATATTTTTCTCACTACAACTATAACTGAAGGTGTCTGGAGAACAGAAACCTGAAAAACAAGCTAATATAAACTATAACTGTTGCAGGCTAATATCTTAAAGGGTTTCTTAAATACAGACTTCCAATATGGATTCCTGATGGCCACTAATATGTTAGCACTACAACAATCTATGGGGTATTGTCAAGAGGAAGATGAGAGGTACCAGACCCAACAATGAGATGAGCTGAAGGCTGCTAGCAAAGCAACCTGGGCCTCCATAACACCTCAGCAGTGCCACAGGGTGATCGCCTCTGTAGCACGCTGCATTGAAGCAGTAATTAATGCAAAAGGAGCCCTGACCAAGTATTTAGTGCATTTACTGTACAGACTTTTCAGTAGGCCAACATTTCTGAGTTTATAATAATTTCTTCAGTTGGTCTTAAATAATATTCTAATTTTCTGAGATAATGACTTTTGGGTTTTTATTGGCTGTAAGCCATAATCATCAACAATAACAGAAATAGACACTTGAAATAGATCACTCTGTTTTAATGACTCTATATATGTGGGACGTCCTAGTGCTGTTTGTTGCTTTTTCCGGCCGCACACTAACCCATAATGTTTCATTCAGCCATATAAATGGGTCCGTGTTTGTGGTCCAGAAGACTTTGAACATGTCCTATTCTCATCAGTCCTCATGATCAGACTTGACCATTAAAGTCTGTGAGACAAGGATGAAACAAGCACAATATCATAGTTTCATCTGTTTTTTCCCAGATACATGTTAAGAGTCTATGGATAAAAAAGTTTAGAACGTGAATGGAGTCCTAAAGAAAATGTAATTCAGAGTGAAAATAGTAGCATGATGGACAGAATGACGCTAGAAGCTTGTCCTAATCTAACTGAATTATGGTGCAATAACTGGCTCCAGTAGTTACTGAACACAGTACTGGTACAGACTACAGACTGGGAATTATAAAGGGAACTTGTTACCTCATTCTTGCTCACCCAAACCACGGGCAGCAGCAATCAGAGCCTGGCTGCATGATAAATACTAGTAATCACCAAGGCCGGGCTTTCCCAGCGACACTCTATGGTCTCTAGGTCTCTCCCTATCTACACACACAGGAAAGACCTGTCAATTAAACTGGTTGCAGGCAGGACTGTAGTCGAAGTCGTGGAGTCGGAGTTCATTATTGTGGAGTCGGTATAAAATGGACCAACTTAGACTCTTAAAATATATAAGAAATTGGGGACAGTAGTGCAATGCAGAATGTGCTGAATATTTTTTTCATAGGAATTTGCGAAAGTTTTGAAATGTCCTATAAATGGCTGTTCTATTCCTGATCTAAGGCTATTCACACACAGCGTTTTTGCTGCGTTTTGTCAGGATACGTTTTTCAGCTGCAGATCAGCTTTTTAAAAAACTGCATCACCTGAAAGGCTTTTGAGCTCCTAGATAATGTTTTCAATAGCAAAAGCAGATTAGAAAAACGCCACACAAACTGACATGCTCATTCTTTGTGAGGATCTGTTTTTGAGCCCAAAAATGGATCCTCACAAAACAATGCTTCAAACATAAGTATAATTAAACTGATTGAATATATATTTTGGGAGGTAGCGACCACCAATGTGGTAAATGGTGGCTATGTGTCGCAGTGGAGAAGGTCCATGCGATATTAAACTGAAGAGGTTGCTATGGGACTTGTAGTCCACAAAGGCTTGTTTCTGCATATAAGGGTCAGGTTCCCTTTAATAATGCCAGTGTGCTGTGCAGGTCTGGAGAATCACAGATCTCCACCTGTGGGTGTGTCCAGTCTAATTTAGGAGACTGTCGAAAGTTTGGAATTCAGTCTGAGTGGAGACTGAGGTGAGGACAGCCAGGCTAGGGCTGTGACTGCAGGACCAAACCACTCCTGGAGGAGAGACAGACAGGAGCCTACAGAGTGTCTCTGGGTTCTTGGAAGGAACCACAGCAAGTGGTGTTCGTTGGTAGGACCCAGTGTGTACAGGTGCCAGACCTCTAATAGAGACTGTATTGGACTGGAAGCCCATGGTAGGTGGCAGTACCTGTTTTCCTTTTCAGCCAGGAGAGGCCTGTTATGTTGAATGTTTGCCGTTTATGACAAGTGTTTAAATAAACGGCTGGAATTTTTATAAAGAGACTGTGCACCTGTGTTGCTGAAGTTACCTCGCACCGCTGCAAGTGAGTGGAACCCCCAGGTTGCGGGGTGCAACCTCACTATCTATATATTAGTAATCTACTGTATATTACATAGTGTATTACATATTTACAATTTATTACAGTTTTTTTGTGTTCTAAAATTGTATTCCAATAGATAGATTAACTATCTGATGTTCACATTGTACTACAATAAATTTTTCACTTAAATATAAGCAATATATGTGGGAGTCGGAGTTGTGGAGTCGGTGCAAGGGAAATTGAGGAGTCGGAGTCGCAGGTTTTGCTTACTGACTCCACAGCCCTGATTGCAGGATATAGAGCAAATCTATTTAAATATTTTCTTTACAAATTAACGAGTGGGCAACCATTGGTGAATAAGCCGAGTCAAAACTGGGGAAAAACATCTTTTCACGCTCGCTACATATAGCATATCAGAAATATGTGAATATATCCACATATGTAATATAATTATTTTGTATTCAAACTCACGGCAAGGCAACCTGATGACATTTAACAAGAGAATTGCAGAGAAAATTATGTATACTGCCATCCTTCCCTCAGATATCCACCTCCAGCCTTCAACTTTTGCCTGAAAAAGAAAGAGGTTGCAATATATGAAATACTCCTGACTTTAACAAATCATATCTTTACAAGCCTAGTACTTTTCACATATAGTGTATTTTGAAAATAATTCGGCAAGTTCAAAAGACTTTCCTTGCCAAGGTCCTTAACACAAGAAGTCCCAGAGAGGGGTAATTTAACATTTCTACCATTGGAACCCTATGGAGCTCAAAATTCCTGGGACTTCTAGTGTTAAAATACTAATGACGCAGGGAGAAGACAAGCCAGAGGTAAACTCAATACAACATGTTAATAAAAAAATCCAGCACTTTATGCCAACCTCTTGCTTTCCTAACAGCTTAATAGCTGCCAATTCGCATTAAAATAGCGGCCGTTAAAGGGAACCTGTCAGCAGAAATTTTGCCCTAAACCTAAAAGTTTCCCCTACTGCAGCTCCTGGGCTGCATTCTAGCAAGGTTCCTATAGTTATTCTGCCCCCTTTTAGATCCAAATAAATAGTTTATAAAGTGGTACCTTTCAGTTTGAAAATCTTGTTAATTTTACCACGGGGGCGGGCTTTCTGTTGTCCGTTACTATCCCTCCTGCCGCTTTAGGCCATCCCCCAACGCTCATTTACATATCTCAGGACGCCGCCCAGTGCGTACGTGGTCTCGCGCATGTGCCGTGCCACTGTAGCGGGACTGTGCACAGTGGGACCGCTGGTGACGTTGCGCAGGCACGAGATTATGGGCGGCGGTGTGATTTTCATCAGCAAGCTCCCGCCCATAATCTCGTCCCCTCTGCCTCCACCGTTCTGCGCATGCCCTGTCCAGATGACCCAACGTCACCTCTTTCCCATCTAGCCCTGGAACAGGAAATAGATGGGAGGAGCGGAGCAGGACACCACCGATCATCTGGTCATGTGGCCAGGGCATGCGCAGAACAGACGAGGCAGAGGGGGAAAACGCGGGCACGAGATTATGGGCGGGAGCTTGCTGATGAAAATCACAGTGCCGCCCATAATCTCGTGCCTGTGCAACGTCACCAGCGGTCCCACTGTGCACAGTCCCGCTACAGTGGCACGGCGGATGCGCGAGACCACGGACACACTGGGCGGCGTCCTGAGGTATGTAAATGAGCGTTTGGGGACGGCCTAAAGCGGCAGGAGGGACAGTAACTGACAACAGACAGCCCGCCCCCGTGGTAGAATTAACAAGATTTTCAAACCGAAAGGTACCACTTTATAAACTATTTATTTTGATCTAAAAGGGGGCAGAATAACTATAGGAACCTTGCTGGAATGCATCCCAGGAGTTGCAGAAGAGAAAACTTTTAGGTTTAGGGCAAAATTTCTGCTGACAGGTTCCCTTTAAGCAGCCTTAATCCTCAGCACTATTTTAAAGTAGCAGTGAGTAATAAGTAAATAGTGCCCCCAGCAGACAAAAATCCTGTGGGTGACAGCTGTATATGACAACTGACAACCTGCGCCATTGGCCCCAACCGATCAGAGCCAATTAACCCCTCAAATATGACAGCAGGATCCAAGTTGTTAAAAAGGGGGTAACAAACCTATTTTGAATCCAAGGGCCTCCAGCAATTGTAATGGTACTATGGTTGCTATGGTAATCCAGGGTAAAGTGGCCCGTTAGACCCTGCTTATAATAAGCAGGTTCTAAGAGGCTGTGTCAATGAACAACTGACAGGTCTCACGCACTGCAGTACACGAGTATTGCAATGCATGAGACCAGCAATCAAAGTAAAAAATATTAATTTGCCCCAGTGGGACTAAGTTAAAAAGGAAAACCGTTTCATAAAATGTGTAAAAATAAATAAATAAAACTCAAATCACAAAAATCCATCACACTCTATACTAAAACTGCAGTGCTTGCATTAAAACAAAAATATGTACACATAATTGAAATCGCTGCATCCAGAATATC
Source organism: Anomaloglossus baeobatrachus (assembly GCF_048569485.1). NCBI lineage: Eukaryota > Metazoa > Chordata > Amphibia > Anura > Aromobatidae > Anomaloglossus > Anomaloglossus baeobatrachus. Next base: position 324,362 of record NW_027442025.1, on the reverse strand, counting down.
CCAAACTGTAAAACGGTCCATTATCTTTATTGCAATGTATAGCATTTCAGAGTGCACTTGTCGTTTTTTTTTTTTTTGTTGACATACGGGGTAGTACCACGTTCAAGAAAAATGGTATAACATATTAGGGGGCCTTTTTGTACCTATTCACCTTGTAAAATAGGAAATCTGGGGTTAAAACAACATTTCAGTAGTAAAAATGTAATTGTTCTTTCTTCACTGCCCAATAGTATAACATTTTGGGACACACCTAGAGAGTGTCAATATGCTCACTGCACCCCATGAATTCATTGAGGGGTGCAATTTGTAAAATGGGGTCAATTGTGGGGGATTTCTGCTGTTCTGGCACCTTAGGGGCTCTGCCAATGTGTCATGACACTCCAAAACTATTCCAACTAAATCTGAACTCAAATATGGCGCTCTTTCCCTTCTTCATGTTGTGCCTCAAAAAGTTTTGACCACATGTTGGGAGATTACCAAAGTCATGAAAAATTGCTCAAATTGTATGGTGCATTTTCTTCTGAAACCTTGTGAAAATGAAAGATTAATAATTAAAGTAACATTTTTGTGATAAAAATGTATGTTTTTTTCCTTTTCACAGGTCAACATAATAAAATAGCACTTGGGGGTTCAAGGTGCTAACCAAACATCTTGATAAAGTCCTTGAAGGGTCTAGGTTCCAAAATGAGGTCACTTGTCGGGGTACAACAGGGGTTCTCCAAACGCGACATGGCATCTGCTGACTTTTTCAGACACTTTTGCGCTCTAAAATTCAAATGGCGCTCCTTCCCTTATGAGCCCTGCTCTGACGCAAAACAGTAAATTTCCACCACACGTGGGGTATCTGTGTACTCAGGAGAAATTGCACAACAAATGGTGCAATTTCTCTTACCCTTGTGAAAATACTAAATTTGGGGCTAATGCAACATTTTTGTGGAAAAAAGTAAAAATTTAATTTTTCCCCTGCGCATTGCTTTAGTTCATGTGAAGCACCTAAAAGGTTAATAAACTTTATGGATGTGGTTTTCAGCAGTTTGAGGGGTGCAATTTTTAGACTGGTGTCAATTTTGGTATTTTATGTCACTTAGGCCTCTTAAAATCACTTAAAAAAAAAAAAAAAAAGATGTTTCCAAAATTGCACCGATGTAATGTAGACAAGTGGGAAATGTTATTTATTAAATTTTTACTGTGACATAACTCTGTGGTTCATTCCCTTCACCCCCTAGTGATTTTCTCTTTTTCATTTTCGTTTATTCCTCCCCTTCTTCCGAGAGCCATAACTTTTACTGTTCCATCAATATTGCCATATGAGGACTTGTTTTTTGCAGGACGAGCTGTACTTTTGAAAATGGAGCCATTAGTTTTACCATATAGTGTACTGGAAAATGGGAAATTCCAAGTGCAGAGAAATTCCAAAAACAGTGTAATTGCACAATTGTTTTTGTGGTCTGTTATTTACAATGTTCACTATATAGTAAAATGGACATGTTAGAATGATGCCTCAGGTCGGTATGAGTTAGTAGATACCAAATATGTATACTTTTATTTTTATCTAAGGAGTGAAAAAAAAAAAAATCAGAACTTCATCCAAAAAAAGAATTGTGCTTTTGGTGCCATTTTTCAAGACCCCCCCCTAGCATTCTAATTTTTTGGGATCTGGTGTTTAGTGACAAATTACTTTGTGTCTTGAGCTGACGTGCACATTAACTGATTTCTGAACATGGCGCTATACCAAATATATGTATTTTTTAATAGGTTTATTTTCAAAAGGGCGAAAAAGTAATGATTTGAACTTTTAGGATTTTTTTTTTTTATCATATTTTTTTTTAAGCCTTTTATTGTTTTACTAGTCCCATAGGGGACATTATCACTGCACAGTCTGATCGCTTGTTAATTTTTGCTGATGTGAGCAGCATCACTTTGATCAGCAGAAATGCTCATCTCCTGTGAGTGCCAGCACAATGTCGGCTCTCACAGGAAGTGAGTTATGGCAGTGTCAGGGGTCATCACCTGATCACGCGCTATTATAGCAACACATAGGCACCCCGTGATCGCATCAAGGGGACGTTGGTTGCGGCATGGAGCAGCGCAATCCCCGTCGACTATTTATATCTGCCATGCCATACAGCTAGGTCAATCAATGTGTGGATGAAGGACCACCCCATCAACACCCTGTCATGGCCAGCCCAATCTCCAGACCTAAACCCCATTGAAAACCTCTGGAATGTAATCAAGAGGATAGTCACATACCATCAAACAAAGAACTGCTTACATTTTTGCACCAGGAGTGGCATAAGGATACCCAAAAGCAGTGTCAAAGACTGGTGGAAAGCATGCCAAGACACATGAAAGCTGTGATTAAAAATCATGGTTATTCCACAAAATACTGATTTCTGAACTCTTCCTGAGTTAGGGTGCGACCGCACTTTGCTTTTTACCTGCTTTTTCAACTGCAGCGTTTAATGCCAAAATGGATGTGTTCTGCTTTTCAAGCATTGTCTATGGGAATTTGGGTTTCTAGACCGCACTATGCAGTTCAAACTGCAGCCTTTTTGTGGCAGAAATTTGGGCAAAATCTCAGCTTTGCAGTGCAAAACCCAAATGGCAAAAACAATTGTTTTGCCATTTGGGTCTGTGGAGCTGCACCTCATCTTTGCTGATCTGGCTATCATGGGTATGTGTCCTTGTTTATTTCTCTGACCTGCAATCCTTCTGGCTACTTTTATTGTACTAGGGGCGAACGTTCTCCCCTTCCCTACTTCAGTGTAGCATAGTGCATGTGCAGTGGGCACTTTCTGTACCATCTCTCTGCCCAGTATTTTTTGCACTACGTTGCACCCCACTTGATTTATATGGTAACTATTGCAGTTTTAGAGCTATTTTCAGAGTTATCATTTTGTGACACAGGTTCCCAGCCAGTACTTGATGTGCTTTTGCACATATTCAGCATAGGTGTGCAGTTCCTCTCCTTTTGTATCCTCTCCAGCACTCTTTTTGAACCTTTTTAATCTGTGTGTTTTTTATACAACTGATTAATAAACTTTGTATAATTATTTGCATTAAGGTAGTGGTTATGACTCGTTTTCTTTTGGTCTTTTGATATTTATGGAGTCTCTACCGGGGATTTATTACCCTTGTTGTCCTTGTTGTCCTATATAGGGGTTATGGTGATCGGATGTGACCAACCAAAAATTTCCCCCACCTGTTCAGATGTTGTTTATAACTATTGGAAATGTAGCATACAATGTAAAGATACCCGAATGATAGCTGTGTTTAGTGCTTACCGAAAATTTGCGTACCATCCAGCCGTGCTTTCCTCAAGTTTCTCATATTCAATGGCCTAAAATAAATACCAAAAAATTGATTATGATCTTCATTCACATACCAAATTTCATCAGAGGAGCAATCTCCAACTTTCAAAATTGGAAGAAGCAGAATCTATTACACTTACAGACAAAAGTATTGGGACACCTACATATTACACCCAGGGAAGTGTTATGACATCCCATTCTAAATCCCTAGTCATTAATATGGAGTTGCTCTCCCTTTGCAGATATTACAGCTTACACTCTAGAAAGGCTTTTTAAAGAATTTTGGGGTATTTCTGTGCAGATTTTTGTCCATTCATCCAGAAGAACATTAATCAGCTGTCACAGACTTTCCCCTGTTGCAAAGTTTTGTGACATGTTCTGGGTCAGAGTTTTACTTTCTTGTGGGACTCTTCAGATTAAATGAATTCCCTTTCCTTTGGGGAGAAGAGTTAATTCAAGCAACTCCTGTCAGGTGGGGACCGCTCCCAGGTTGTATAAATACCCTCTACGTCCAACAGAGGGTGCTGGTTATTTTCTATCATTAGGAAGCTTGGACAGGAGGTGGAAGGAGCTGTTATTTACTCTCTCAGTTCTTCTATTAGCTGCAGCAGTGGAGTTTGCTGCAGCATTCTCAATTATGTTTGTTCTGTTTTGGAAGTTACCCAGTAGCCGGTTTATTCCCCCTTTTTATTTTGTCTCCCCTTGTGCACTTTTTGTGGCTCTTTTGTGAGTGGTTTCCGTGTGTACGAGTAAGTTTTGTTGTTGTTGTTACTCCTGTCTGTCCATATTTATTGGTGGGGTGCTGACTCCTGTTTGTGCCCTTTACCCCCGGGTGGTGGGTTGTGGAGAGGGGGTCTCATAACATCAGGGATGAGGACAGGAGAAAGGGCCTAGGGTGGTGACCTGGACCTCCCTACCATCAAGGGTACCTCCAGGGTTAGTGTGAGCGCAGGGGCCCCAGCTTTAGGGCCAATATAGGCTCCCCATGGGGTCCCCAGTCACTTTCCTGACATCAGGTCAGCCACTGATGTTGAAAGAGGGGTTCTAGCTTGCAATCTTTACTTTAACCTTAAGGTGTTTAATAGAGTTAGGGTACGCTCACATTACTGTGTAAAACAGGCAAATGCAATGCTAGAAAATGTTGCATTGCACTCAAAACCAATATTATTCAATGAGGCAGAGCAGATCTGCGATGTTCTTTTATGCCGATTAGGCATAACAATTGCAACATGCTGAAAGTGCCTCTGCAAATGGAATCACGCGCACCCACACAAGTCATCAGACTGCACTGATGCCATCAGAATCCGATATACGCAGAGACCGGCAATGGAGAAGATGGAGATATTAATCTCTCCATGTTCTCTTCACATGTGCTCCAATTCTGGCATGTGAGAGAATTGGAGAACAGTGAATGACACTCGGCACACGCTTGCAGCAAAGTTTAAGCCGAGTGTCATTAGCATATGGCATCCAATTCTATCACAGCGGATGCCATATGCTCGAGTGACCCCGTCTTAAGGTCAGGACTGTTTGAGGGCCAGTGAAGTTCTTCCACACCAAATTCACCCAACCAAGTATTTTTTGGACTTTCATGAACTGACTTGTTACAATGGCGACATACTCCGAAAACACCATGATGAATTCAGTGATGTTAGAAGTATCTATTTTTTTAATAAGTGTATATAGAAACAGATGGCACGTTTAGAGATTGAATTCTATATTCCTGTGCCACAGAGATAAAAAGGAAACCTGAATTCAAGGATTAAGTAGTTCCCATACTTGCCCCGCAGTGTGAAGCATCATTCATGTGTGTGTTGTATCAGTGTTTTTTTTTCCAAGAACAGATTATGAACAGATTATGAACATATTGAACATATTATAAACGATGGGGCTATTCACATGTCAGTTTCTCTGGAGTCACAGATGAGAAATGTCAATGTAAGTCTATGGGAAGGGGTTCCCGACGTATGGGTATGTCATGGCAATCGTGTGGGACACAGAAGCTGTGCCTGTGCAATTGACGCAGTGACCTCAGCTTACATGATAGCCAAGCCCCGGCTCTCACAGCAAGGAGCGGTGCCTGGGAAGGTTAACCCCCTAAATGCTGCAATCAATAGCAATCCCAGCATTTAGGGGCTCCCTCAATCAAGCAATCAGTACCCCATTAATGTGATCATGGGGGCCCTATCATTGCCATGGAAACCCAAAGTCATCATGATGACCTCTGTCACCTAGCTATGGAAAGCCTCTGAGATCACGCCAGGAACATGATCTAAAAGGCTTTTGTCAGTGCAGTGCTGACAGGTATATTGCAATACACTTATACCTGAGATCAAAGCAATAAAAGTTAAATGTCCCATATAGAAAATATACAGTAAGAATATATTATATAATATATATTATATTTATATATATATATATATATATATATATATATATATATATGTATAAAACAAAAAAACAACCCAGAAACATATGTACAAAAAAAGTAAAATATTATACCAATAAATGCATATATTTTATGTAAAAACAAAAATATACTTCAAAAGTACACAAAATTTAGAATCGCGTCCGGAGCAACAAGCAAAGCTGTGGAGTCGGAGTTCATTTTGGTGGAGTCGGTATAACATGGACCGACTCCTAAAATATATAATAAATTGGGGACAGTAGTTCAATGCAGAATGTGCTGAATATTTTTTCATAGGAATTTGGGAAAGTTATGAAATGTCCTATAAATGGCTGTTCTATTCCTGATCTAAGGGGTACTTTGCACGTTGCGACATCGCTACTGCGATCTCGTTGGGGTCAAATCGAAAGTGACGCACATCCGGCGCCGGTAACGACGTCGCAATGTGTAAAGCCTAGAACAGACCTGGTCAAGGAGCGGCCCACGGGCCACATCCGGCTCTCCTACTCTCTGACCGGCCCTCCTGGTTCAGGGCGTCCTTGCTGGCCGGTCACTGATGAGAGCAATCTGACCTGTTGTCTGGAGCACCAGGCTCCGGGGAGGTCCCTGGTCAGATCGCCGTCATCACACGCTGCGTGCCGGGCTGGGAGCGATCCTGCAGCGCCGCACAGTGTAGGCAGCGGAACTCAGGAATTTGTCCTCTGTTCTCTGCCCGGCAGATGCTCTGTATGACACACGCGCGCCCTGATGTCGTTAGTACGGCACACGTGTCTCATTTGAAAAGTTCCTGCCCGGCAGGAGAAGAAGCTGCAGCAGCCGGGGCCGTACGGAGAGAAGCAGCGGCGGGGGCATCTAGGAAAACAAGCATCGGCACAGCCTGTGCATGTAAAAGAGAAGCAGCTCAGCGGGGGCACATACGGAGGTGCCTGAGGAGGGACAGTAAGAAGGGAGAGGTGAGTGGTTACTAGTAACCTGCGGGGACAATGGGGGGCGGGAGGAATTGGGGGAGGGGGTAACTGTTGACAAATATTTGGGGTGTATTGATGTACAGGGGCGGACTGGTCATTGACGCAGGGGGGCAATTGCCCCCCGGGCCGGTCTATGAGCAGTAGTTTCCGGCCACCCGACTATCTGTCTCATTGGT